>NC_090251.1:52024600-52079600 GCF_037325665.1 Littorina saxatilis
CACATACACCACGATCCTCGTCTCGATTCCCCCTCTATGTTAAAACATTTAGTCAAAACTTGACTAAATGTAACACAAATCCAACATAGTTATGGGGTTTAATGATTCCTTTTGCAGCAGGGTCCCACGTATATACAGGGTGACACAAATAAATGCCAACCAGTAAAATGCTAACAACTCCTAAACTGCAACAGCAATTTACTTTATATTTGGTTTACATTGGCTTTAAGATATGGGATGATAAGTGCACGCCGTTTCAAGTTTGTACATGACATTTTCTGACTTTTCTAATCTTTTGGGAAAATAAATCCAAATTCGGGGATTGATGCAAAAATACGAGATCTTGCCTTGAGTGGTATAGCCACACTAACAAGATTTTAGCCCTCCAGACTTTTGTTTGTTTGTTTATCTGAATGATCTTGCACAAAAACACATCCTCAGACAATAGATGAGTTGAAGCGGCAACTACAGGGAGTCTGGAGGGTGCCAGTCGCATGAGTGTGGCCACTGCTCAAAGTCAAAACTTTTGAGGCATTCTCCAAATTTGAACAAAATATTCTTCAAAAAGCGTTTAATAAAACCACTTGCCCTGCATACTTGAAACTTTGTCAATGCACACCAAATATGAAGCACATTGCTGTAGTTGTTTAGAAGTTATTAGCATTTTAATGGGTGGCATTTTTGGGGGGTCACCCTGTACATGTGGTCAGACACTCGAGTCAGTATGTAAGTTGTGTGCAGAGGCTGAAGTGTTCACATCAGATCTGTAGTAGTTTACACAATGGTTTGCACGGGAAGGACTGCATATTTAAAACGCGGGTCATAGCCTCTAACTTGTGTGCACTTGAAGTCCTAAGGCAGCCGTTGACTTGTTTTGCCAGACATCGATGTGAGTACTGTGCGACGGGTTATGGCGACAGCATTACACTGGCTTTCAATTCCCACCGGCGTACTTGACGGACTCAGGGATGCACACCCCTCTCGTTGTGAAAAACGAGAGGTTTAAATGTATGTCAAAATAAAAAACAAAGCGAAAAACAACTAAAATGTAGTGGAACCATTGTAAACGTTTGAAATGCAATTTTAAATCAGCTCAGATGAGACAACACGGAGAGATTGCCATCATCAAAGACTGAACACACAATTACATTTGGTACTTTGCCTGAACCTATATAATTGCTATTTGCCCCTAAACTACTTGGTATTTGACATTCAGTACAAGGCACAACTTTTTTTGCCCTGGGTAACTCTTCGCTATGGCTATTTTGTCCAGGTTTAAATTTTCCATTTTGATTTTCTTCCATATTCAATGATGGCGCAAGATTTTTTTCTAAATAGGTATTGTCTGAAAGTCAATAAGAATATTATATTCCTCGCTTGATCCAATTAACCGGTTAAACTATTGTGTACAAAAGTTACAAAAATAATCGCGAATACAGCAGTTCGGACAATAACTTCACTTCATAATTAAGAATAAATAAAAATAAATAATAAACAAAATTATTTCAGAGGTTTAATATAGAACACGAGCTCAAATGACACTAATTAGAATAATTTAATTTTGTATGTGTGATTGTGGGAACTCTCTGCTCTGCATTGTGTCATTTTGTTTGTGTGAAAATCGCTCCGATGCTCCAGGAAATATGTTGATAGGAATTGAGAAACTGATCTAATTTTAACATACGAAGCCGTCAGGTAATTACGCTATTTCCTTGCATATTGGAAAGAAACGTTACAATAGTTTAAATACAAACACAATATTACAACAAACGTACACCAGGGTTAACACCACTAACAACATATTTTGTTGTTGTTGTTGTTGTTGTTGTTGTGTACCTTAACCCCCTTACCATTTTGCTGACGTGTAAATCACAAGTCCCTGAGCTGCAGGGAGGCAGGTTGAGGTGACAGCGTGGATGAAACGTGTGCACGCTCCAGTGCCTCTGCGACCAGACCAGCGTCCCCGTGGGACTGGCTTAGCCCAGCATCACGGTTTTTCCCGTGCCGGGAGACCCGTTTGCGGGATTGTTGGAGACGAGTGGATGTGATTCGGACTGCAGCCCAGGTTCTCTCTCCGCAATCTGTGTGTTGTTTTTCACACAAACGAGAACTCCTTTAAACAAGAGAAAAAGAAAATGCAATGCAGGCTCTATAACAGCATCGTCAACAACAACGACAACTATGACGACGACGACGACAGATGACGACGACGATAACAACAACAACAACAACATCAACTACAACAACAACAACAACAAACCAAAAACAGACAGACAGACAGACAGACAGACAGACAGACTTGTTTGTTTGTTTGTTTGCTTAACGCCCAGCCGACCACGAAGGGCCATATCAGGGCGGTGCTGCTTCGACATATAACGTGCGCCACACACAAGACAGAAGTCGCAGCACAGGCTTCATGTCTCACCCAGTCACATTATTCTGACACCGGACCAACCAGTCCTAGCACTAACCCAATAATGCCAGACGCCAGGCGGAGCAGCCCCTAGATTGCCAATTTTAAAGTCTTAGGTATGACCAGGCCGGGGTTCGAATCCACGACCTCCCGATCACGGGGCGGACGCCTTACCACTAGGCCAACCGTGCCGGTAGACAGACAGACAGACAGACAGACAGACAGATAGATATATAGATAGACAGACAGACACATAGATAGACAGGCAGACAGACAGACAGACAGACAGATAGACAGACAGACATTTACAGTGACATACGGGAACGGAACATCAGCAGCCGTAGACATGTAAGAAGCGGAAAGACAAACTCAGAAACATAGACACAGCGACATGTAGCCATTACCAAGAGCAGACAAAGGGCACAGAGTCAGGTCGACTTTACACACAAGTATGGATGTATCTGTCACATGCAACAACCAGCAAGCACTCTTTAAAGGTATTTTTGTCTGACCCCTCCCATTTAACTCCCCCCCCCTCCTCATCATAAAAAGAGAAAAAGTGGACCTCCCCCCCCCCCCCCCCACGCTAAAAACACAAAAAAACAAAAACAAACCAAAAACCCCCACCCACAAAAAACAAAGAACAAAAAAAAAACCCACAAAAAACACCCTCACTTCAACTAGTACCCCCATCCCCCCTAACTCCCCCCCCCCCCCCAAAAAAAAAATCACACAACCCTCCAGCTCAAGATCTCGGATGTCCTTTGGTGTTCCAGAGAAGAAGTTTCAAATTGGATTTCTCTTCCTGGAGGAAGTTTATGTCTGGAACCCAAAGCGATCGTGGCAGGCAATCGATACCCTGCTGACTAAAAAGTAGACTTTGCATAACGTACTATTACTCCAGTTTACATCCTCTTACTGCTCAATCTGTCACGCGCTTTTGAAGTCAGGAGACTTTTAGAGTAGTCGCCTGGCGTCTGTACAATATTTGACCAAAAAGTTGGTATTATGTGCTGGGTACCTCGTGTTTTTAGCCGCGGCTCCTTTAAGATATTTGTCCAAAAAGTTGGTATTATGTGCTAGGTACCTCGTGGATTTAGCTCCGGCGTCTTTGAAATATTTGACCAACAAATTGGTTATGATGTACTCTACCTCCGGTTTACCGTCGAACGATTCGATTCATGTTTGCACTTAAATTTGCATGATATACTATTTCGGTCCTGTGTGTCTGTCTCTGTCTATCTCTCGCCGTCTCTTTCTGTCTCTCGGTTATGCCACTTTGTTCGGTTGTCAATTGTAGAGATTCCATGGGGGTCCTTTGCAACATTTATATAGTATACGATTCGACGAAGAAGTTTGTTTTCAGGGTTAAATTGTACATGCATATGTTGACATGTAATGGTGTGCTTTTCTTGTTTTGTTTTGTGCACATATTATTAATTTGTTTTAGTCCCCTGTCCCCCCCCCCCCTACCCCCCCCCCTCCTTAGTACAATAACCATTCTTGGTTCTGTATATCTAATTCTGTTTGTCGTTGTCTCTGTCTGTCGCTCTCTCTCATCCTCTCTTAGCCGCTGTGTTGCTAGTGTAACAAAGTCAAAGAACCAATGATTTTCCCAAGAGGGAGAATATCGTTTGGCACCCAAAAACCATTTCATACCATCCTTTGTCAAACGTGTCAAAATCGTTTGAAGTGACAAGACTTACGACTTTCTAACGCTTTAGCAGTCACTTTACAAGTAAATCCCCAAGGACGCTTTCATCCTCGCCAATAACGATATCATAGCGGGCGATATTTCATGGAAATCCCCGTGGTCGCTTACTGTCTGTTTATACCTCCTAAAACCAATCAGCAAACTTATGCTTATACCTCCTACCGAATGCTCCCCCCAAGGATACCTTCACAAAGCTGGGGGTTGAAAGCTTTATGTTGACCAAGTCTTAGTTTTAGTACGGCTTTCTGCGAGAGACTGGGGGAAGATTACCTTTGCTAAATTAAATATAGGGCTAGACTGATGATCCGCCATGGCGCAATAAAGACGCACATATATGGCTTTACTATCTTGTTCAGTCTTTTTCATTTCTTGCCACTGAGATCATATCATCCGTCTTTTCTCCTTTCCTCCTTTACCCCGTCCCACCCGCCCTATATAGCAAAAAAGCACACACAAAACATACTTCTACTCCCTTCCATCATCTCATGAAAAAGGGAGAAAAGAATAACTTCATTTACAGTCATGACTGGAAATGGCCATTTTGCTTTTCCGCTCTCTGCACCAGAATGGTCCCCCTTCTTTTTCTATTTTTGAACGGCAGCCATGTCTGTGCCTCTTTCGTCAACTTCTCCTTCCTTTTAAGGCACCCCAATAAACCAGAACCACTTTTCTTTCGGCCTTTCTTATTTTCTCTCTCTCTTCCACCCTTGCTCTTCGTCTCACCTCGAGGTATTGCCGCGTCTGAAGAGCCGGGCCTCCTTCTGTCTTCTTTTTTCAGCATCGCTGTTCATCTTCCATGTTTTCAAAGTCTCGGTAATGAAGAGCTCTCGTTGTGTGCGAAGCGCGCGCATCAAAGACAGTGCATCCTGGGAAGCCGCGCCTTTGTCAACGTCATTTGCATGGGAGATGGGGAGCAAGGGAGACAACCTGAGCGTTGCAGTTAACACAACCATCGATTGTCTGCCCTTACCATCAAGCAATCCTCACCCTCTCCCTTCCCGTGTCCAACCCCTTCTCATCCTTCTCCTTCTCAAGTTATCACCTTTCTCTTTCCTTCTCGGTTTTCCTTTCCATTCCATTCCTGTCCTCTCTTCTCTTTCTCCATTGCTAACTCTCTCTTCAATCCTCCCTTTCTCCCTTCTTCTTCTCTTCCCTCTACTCGTACTCATTCTCTTCTTCAGCAAAGTATACATTTTACCATCAAGCAATTCCACATTGTCTTTTCCCCTTCCACCCTCTTTTTGCTCACGTCCCCTTTTCCACTTCTCAATCCATAATCTTTCTCTCTCGACCCTTCTCTTCCGCTCTCTTTCTTCTCCCATTCCCTTTCAAGACCAGAACCTTGAGTTTTGTCCTCCTTAATTATGCTTCCTTCCTTTTTTCTCTTCGTAATTCTCCTTCTCTTGTTTTAGCAGGGACGTATTTTAAGACTGGGCGTCAGCCTAAACTCTCCATGCTTGAGTAATGAAGATCGTTCGTTATCTTTCTCAGCAGAGTACCAAACTTACCGTTAGGCAATCTCATCTTCATCCTGTCCCCTTGCAACCCCCTTGGCCCCCAACCCATCCTCTTCTTCTCCATTAAGAAAATGTCTCTTCTTTTTACTTCTCCCCCCCCCCTCCTCCTCAACTATGATCCCATCATCATATTCTCCACCCAGAACCTCTCTCCTTCTCCGTCTAAAATCTGTTGCTTTCCCTCCTTCCTACTCTTTCTCCTCCTCCAACTCTCTCTTCTACTCCTCACAATAAGAATAAGCTCGCGTGTGACAATAATTCCTTCTCCCTCACGACTGCCACCCCTTCCCCCTCTCCCCCTTCTGCTTCTCCTCCCCCTCTTCCTCCTCTTCCTCCTTTTCCTCCTTTTCCTCCTCCTTCTCCTCCTCTTCCTCAGTAATCTCGCGTGTGGCCAAAAATTCCTTCCCCCTCACGACTGCCACCCCCTTCTTCTGCTGCTCCTCCTCTTCTTCTTCTTCCGCCTCTTTCTCAGTAAGCTCGCGTGTGGTTAAAAAATACCCCCCAAACGAAAATGGGCCTGACATGCGAGTGGCTTTCATGCAAGCGTCTCGTGATCGACGCTTTCGCCAGGGGTCCGAACCCGCGCGTAGCACGGTCCTTGGAAAGTTTGGATTGTCGTCAAATAGCTTGAGAGCTTCCCCGCTCTTCCTGAAGGGATAATCGGTTCGCCATTCTTGTTTGTGTGTGTGTGTATTGAAGGAGAAGATATGGAGTGTGGGTGCGGAGGGAAAGAGAGGGTGGCAGGCTTTATGTGTCACAGTGTGTGTGTGTGTGTGTGTGTGTGTGTGTGTGTGTGTGTGAATGTGTTGTGCGTGCGTGTTTTTTGCGTGCGTGCGTGTGTGTGTGTGTGTGTGTGTGCGTCTGTGTGTGGAAGGATACGGGTTAGGGGGTGGGGTGGGGAGGAGGGGGGGAAGAGGGGGGGGGGGGGGGGGGGGCAGAATTTCGAGGGAAAGGGTGAGGGGGGATTTCCATCCACTCAGAAAATCCAGGCAAAAAGAATAATTTTGTCTTCGATGAACGATGGATTCACGACGGGATGGAAAAAAATAAAAACAAAAAATAAATAAGTGACGGAAGAAGACGACAGGGTGTGAGAGCGAGGGAAGCATTCATTATGAGTTGATTTAAAGGTGCATTATTCGCTTTCAAGAATTTTCATTTTGTCAAACGAACAAAATAACAACAAAAAAAACAAAGAAACAACAAGTCGCGTAAGGCGAAAATACAATATTTAGTCAAGTAGCTGTCGAACTCACAGAATGAAACTGAACGCAATGCCATTTTTCAGCAAGACCGTATACTCGTAGCATCGTCAGTCCACCGCTCATGGCAAAGGCAGTGAAATTGACAAGAAGAGCGGGGTAGTAGTTGCGCTAAGAAGGATAGCACGCTTTTCTGTACCTCTCTTTGTTTTAACTTTCTGAGCGTGTTTTTAATCCAAACATATCATATCTCTATATGTTTTTGGAATCAGGAACCGACAAGGAATAAGATAAAAGTGTTTTTAAATTGATTTGGACAATTTAATTTTGATAATAATTTTTATATATTTAATTTTCAGAGCTTGTTTGTAATCCGAATATAACATATTTATATGTTTTTGGAATCAGCAAATAATGGAAAATAAGATAAACGTAAATTTGGATCGTTTTATAAATTTTTATTTTTTTTTACAATTTTCAGATTTTTAATAACCAAAGTCATTAATTAATTTTTAAGCCACCAAGCTGAAATGCATTACAGAAGTCCGGGCTTCGTCGAAGATTAGTTGACCAAAATTTCAACCAATTTGGTTGAAAAATGAGGGCGTGACAGTGCCGCCTAAACTTTCACGAAAATCCGGATATGACGTCATCAAAGACATTTATCAAAAAAATGAAGAAAAAAAACGTTCGGGGATTACATACCCAGGAACTCTCATGTCAAATTTCATAAAGAGCGGTCCAGTAGTTTAGTCTGAATCGCTCTACACACACACACACACACACACACACACACACACACACGCACACACGCACACACGCACATACACCACGACTCTCGTTTCGATTCCCCCTCGATGTTAAAATATTTAGTCAAAACTTGACTAAATATAAAAACCACATAGACACACAGACACACAGACACACAGACACACACACACACACACACAGACAAACACACACCCAGACACACACACTGACACACAGACAGACAGACACAGACAGACAGACAGACAGACAGACAGACACACACACACACACACACGACCATACGGACCCCCCCTGTACATCACACAGACACACACACACACACACACACACACACACACACACACACACACACACACACACACACTGGATATTCGACCGTTATTCGCAGACTTATATTTTCAAAAAGCATTGTCGGAAATAGTAAACTTCAAGAAGGTTTTGCTAAACGGACGAAAGAGACAGTAAATGGGACTGAAAATTGGTAGCATTGTTGAACTGTCAAAACCAATGTGCCGGTCTGGCATATAGACGGCTTGTTTCGACTTTACAAGTAACTCTAAGCTGCTTTTTTGTTGCTGTTATAATCAGAACATAGGCTATTGCAAGCTCAACACTTTGAGAAACAAGTTTTTGCATACGTGTCTTGTTTTTTGTGTTTTTTGTTGTTGTTGTTGATGTTGACATTTTTGCTTCCTCGTTTTTGTGTGCACAGACGAAGAATTTATTTCTTGCATTTGAATAATAATGTCGAAAAACGCATCAAGGTTTGGCCTTGTCGTTTGGTGGCCTTGCTGCATGAACATCGACGTACATCAACCTAGTTAATAATAATAATAATAATGCAAACTTTTATAGCGCTATTCTAGAAAAATGTCTACTCTTAGCGCTTTACAATACATACATCGACCAAGCATACTATACACGCACAGGCAAAGATAACGACCAAACATAAACAAACATACTATGACCAAACATAACCAACATACTATACGCGCGCAGGCAAAGAGAACAATCAGCACATGTAATAATTACTGACAACTAATAATGCAGGCATACAGTGACAGTCCAATACACAGCCTAAGCACAAGAACCACAATAGGCTTCTATATAAAAACGTGTCAACAGTACTATTTATACACACACACACACAGTGCTGACACAAAGCGCAGAAAATGTATATACACGTTATTTTAGGCACAAGGTAGGGGGTGAGGTGGGGCGGGATGGGGTGGGTGGGGAGATGCTGGAGGGGAAAAAAAATCACTTGCGCTGAAAGAGGTGTGTTTTGAGATTTGTCTTGAATGTAGCGAGAGAATCTGTGTGTCTGAGAGGCAGAGGTAATCTATTCCAGGTCACAACTACGAACTAAAAACCAGTGTTCGCTATTGCAATTTTACAAGCCGATATTTCTTCACAAGTACTAACGACGGCTCCAACAAATACCAGCCAAACCAAGTTTAGTTCGGAGCACAAACTTTCTGTAAGAAAGAAACACCCACATGAAAATAAAGCCGTCTTGTCGGATTGGTTGCCGATTTTAGATCCCGGTAATTTCAGATTAAAACCGGCAATATACCAGACAGTTTAAGTTTAAGATTACTGTTGAGTTTGGATGTGGGTCATTCTCTAGAGCTGGGTACCTGGGGAAACCATGTTACGAAGTTGACTTTTCTATACTGCACTGAGACATACTTATTAACTTCCTTGATAAATACTGTTTCCATAGGTATCCTTGGCCTGCAGATAAAGAATTAGAAACAGTTGCACAGTTTGTTTGTCTACGTTACATAAATTATAAGGATTTTAAAGTAAGTCAACTTCGTAACAGGGAAACCAAAGGTTGTGACATGGATTCGAACCCCCAAAATCATGCATATTATGTTTTTTGTTGCATGTCCGTATCATTATCTTACTGGAGTACTACTGGAAAAGGTGAGGATACTACGTTCTAGTTGCCATGTAATTTATGTTATAATATTATTGTAAAGGACTGACTATGCATGTCACAAAATGGTACCGAGCTCTTGGGAACAACCCATAGGCGTTCATGTGAAGAATTGGCGGTTGAACTCATTTCCTTCAAAAGAAAACCATGTGTCTTTCTTTGTACACCGTTCAAGCGTAAAAACACATGGATGATGTGCATGAGCGAAGAACGTGCTTCATATTGGCCTACGTGGGCTGTTCTGAAAATAATCAGACTCTCATATTATTGTACAGCTCACAATCATTTTTTAATACACCCACTGTGTGCAGCGCTTTTTTTGTTGTTACCCCCTATAGATGCTTGCACGAGATCATAATTATGTGAAGATGCTGTTGCAATTCCCAAGGAGTTGTGTACCTTCATGTCCGTGATTCGTTGACCAACTCTCCACATCAACTTTTCAACAGAAGCAACATCTGCTGGAGTACCAGTGTCTTGTTGGTTACTGTGAGGTTAGAATGGTCAACATTGCCTTTAAAAACGGTATCAGTAACACACAGATGACAAGAATAAAGGAAACTACGATAACAAAAGAGACACACACGCACACAGACACAGATTAAGACAGACAGACAGACAGACAGACACACGCACACACGCACGAACGGATGCACGTACGCCCGCGCGCACACACACTCACACACACACATGCACACACACACACACACACACACACACACATACACAAGTTGTTTACAATCCAAGATGATTTAGTTTCTTTGAAACATTTTTGGTAGCAGCTTAGGAGATAGCAATATTTCACTTTGAAATATACAATATGCGCATCAGGATCCCAGAGGATTATAAACGAGTTATTTTTGCGTAGAACTTAGTGCACTCGGGTTTAAATGAATTTATTTATTCCGTTTTTTAATCGATAGCCTGCTGAATATGTCAATGATTTGTTCATTTCTAATCAACACAATGAGAAGACAAACAAGCTTGCTATTGTGCAGTAACGTTGGCATTCAGGGAACGTCTGAAGGGAAGGGTTTGAACATGTATTAGGTTGATATGAATAACACACGACGAGTTACATCTCCTTAATAATAAATTCAATTTTACATGTTAACGTGTAGTCCTTAAAAAAATATATCACCTACAAGTTTTATTTTTTTTGTAACCGATACTCATGCATGGACACACACACACAAACACACACACACACACACACACAAACACACACACATACACACACACAAACACACACGCACACACACACACACACACACACACACACACACACACACACACACACACACACACACACACATATAGTCAGAACCGAAACCGATATGCAAAGAAAAGGGAAGAAGAAAATAAAAAAAGAAGAATAAAACATAAAAAGGGCAGTTAAAATAGAGTGACATAAACCAAGAAGAATTTAAGAACACATTTTAAAACTGACTTGCCTAGCTATCTGTCAATGACAAGCTGGTCAGCGGGTTCTTTTTGTAATCGTTCCTTCCTTTTTCCCCTTTTACATTTGTTCTCTCTTTCTAAATTATAACAAGGTGACATTTTGGCTTAGAAATAGAAAATTGAGTGACACTCAAAATGATATATTACCAATAACTCTGTAATTTCCTTCCCATGCACAAAGACCTAACACCTATTAGTCACCTGGCTGGCTATAGTGGGAGGGTTACTTTTGGTGGTCACATTAGATATTATGTTTTTTGGAAAGTTCGTTTTATTTGCAGCCACAGTTCGGTAAACGACAAATGGCTAAACCCAACCACCTAAGAATGAGAAGCGTTTTTGTAACATGACCCATATTCTGCAAAAATGCAGCCATGACGCAGGGGGTAGGTTACAAAAAAACGTCATGTACCGCTTGACTGCATACGGATATAAGCAAATTATACCTTAAACGAAAGCTAAAGATTGTTGCCATCAGACAGCAAGTAAAATGCCTAATTCGTATACACAGTTTTATTTTTAACAACACCTGTATAACATGCGGACGACAAAACAGGAAATGCCATTTTCTCAATCGATATGTATAGCTAACTGAACGCCTGGTTGAAACCGCAATCAAAAACATCTTGAAAATTGTTTATTCTCACAGCTAGAATTATTTTACATCAACAATTGTTAATTTACCGAGGAAAACAACAGTCATATAAGATAAATAATGGATGATTCTGAATCAACTCCGAAAACCGAACCGGGTCGAAGCAAAAAAGAGTTTACACATACACAGGCTTGAAAAAGGATAATTTGGTTCAATATGTTAGATTTTCACCCATAACGTTAAAGATCAGCTCAATATAAAAGGAAAGTGATCATTGTAAAAGGATTTTGCTATCGCAAAATAATTCAACTTCCGGTTTTACCACATGGCGTCCATAATATTATCAATTTATTACATAGCGTGCATTTGTCAGAAATTATACTAAATGTTAGAAGCGATCTTAAAGTGAAAGTAACGTTTAATAAAAGTATGCGCATTTACTTATTGATTGATATATGACTAAAATAATGGACATGTAATTTAAACGTACAAAACGACATTTTGTACACTACCTCTCTAATAAAAACGCGACTATGACCGACCGATATGTATGTGTAAATTAGGTCATTGTTAGTGATGAAAACGGGTTTTCTTTAAAAGATAACACGCAAACTGTGAAGTTCAAGGCCATAAATGATTTTAGTACGACTTCTTCAAAACAGGTCTGTTTTTCACTCCACCAGTTTCAGTTTTAATAAAATATATGTATAGCTGTCATTTTCAAAAACCTTATCTGCAATTCACTTAACCAAATACACCATGAACCCAGAAGATATTAGAGTGAGACACTTCACAGTGAAATATGTTATGATTCCCCTTATTTCAAAATATATGCATTTTAATTGGCAGACACGATTCACGTCGTAGGTACGTGTCGTCTGGTGAGGCAACTGTTAGCATTTTTTGTCGTAAGAATTGACATTTTTAAACATAAATCATGGAAAAAAAACTAATTCTACAAAAAGTGCAGGTTTTCTTGGTATAGTCAGTTAAAGCATCTTAAAATTCAAGAAATTGTGCAATTACGTGTATGTATTTGAAATGGCAGACAATATTGAATGAAAGTGATTTTTGACTGATTGAAATCCTACCCCCACTAACAAAATGGGCCCTGAGATTAGGGGTGTTAGTTAAAGATGACTGAATAATGGCTATGCTTTTCCCCTAAAGTATTCAAAACCTAAACATATACATAGGCAAGATGTTCTACATTAACACAATTAACTTTTTAAACATATACATATGCTTAGTACACGATACTTCCGGTTTTTCTACCGGATGACTTATACATTTAGGAGGTAAACACCTTATCGTAGAAAAAGCTTTATTTTCAAAAAGTGCAAGTAATTATTAAAAATCATACATAATATTTATATATAGGAGTTAATTTTCCTTCGAAAGTCATTTGTTTCAAGTGGCAGACAATGTCAGTTGGAGAGTTACATGTACGTAAAGCGTATAACTGTTGTCTGTGATTAGTGCATTGTGGACACATTGGCACCATTTGATCCTAAATGCTAAACGATGTCGTGATCATACCACAGTTTTAGGATAATTTTACATCGCATCGATTACTAAATTGATGGTAGAATTTCACTGATAAATTCTATTTCCGGTAGCGTCAGTGCCGTTATCTTTTTCTTTTTGTAATAAGGTAATAACGAATGAACCACGTGTCACACTCTTATGCTAGTCTTTAAATGACAATTCCAATTCTAGTAAGTTAAAAGGCATGTATTGCGCGTTACATACATTTATACCCCCCCCCCCCCCCCAGGATTACAATGCAAGTAAACACATATAAAGAGATAGTAACGTTTTACATGGTTACACGTTCAGTAGTGAACGTAACGTGTGGTTTAACAAAATTACTTGCACATACAATAGTGAAGTCTGTCTGTGTGTCTTTGTTTGTGTGTTTGTCTATGTCTGTCTGTGTGTTCGTATGTTTGTCTCTCCCTCTGTCTGTCTATCAGTCTGTCTATCTCTCTCTTTCTCTCTGTGTCTCTGTCTGTCTGTCTGTGTGTGTGTGTGTGTCTCTCTCTCTCTCTCTCTCTCTCTCTCTCTCTCTCTCTCTCTCTCTCTCTCTCTCTCTCTCTCTCTCTCTCTCTCTCTCTCTGCGAGGTAGGTGCACTCAAAGAGAAAGCAACACAGTAAGAAATGCATTTCTCTACCAAGAATGAAGTTTGTCTGTCTGTGTGTTTGTGTGCGTGTTTTTTTGGTTGCGTAAGTGTTTCTCTATAAGCATCTCTACGTCTTTGTTCGCGTACATAAGTGCGTGCGTGCATGTGTGGGTGTTTCTGTGTCGGTTTGTCTCACTGTGTGTATGTCTGTCATTTTGTCGGTATGTTTGTGTATGTGTCTTTGTGTGTGTGTGTGTGTGTGTGTGTGTGTGTGTGTGTGTGTGTGCGCGCGTGCGTGCGTGCGTGCGCGCGCGCGCGTGTGTGTGTGTGTATGCGTGCGTGCGTGTGTGTGTGCATGTGTGTGTGTGTGCGTGTGCATGTGTGTGTGTGTGTGTGTGTGTGTGTGTGTGTGTGTGTGTGTGTGTGTGTGTGTGTGTGTGAGATTGCAATTATTCCTCCTTTTTACATTTAGTCAAGTTTTGACTAAATGTTTTAACGTAGAGGAGGGAATCGAGACGAGGGTCGTGGTGTATGTGCGTGTGTGTGTGTGTGTCTGTGTCTGTGTGTAGAGCGATTCAGACTAAACTACTGGACCGATCTTTATGAAATTTGACATGAGAGTTCCTGTAAATGATATCCCCAGACGTTTTTTTCTTTTTTTGATAAATGTATTTGATGACGTCATATCCGGCTTTTCGTGAAAGTTGAGGCGGCACTGTTACACTCTCATTTTTCAATTAAATTGGTTGAAATTTTGGTCAAGTAATCTTCAACAAAGCCCAGACTTCGGTATTGCATTTCAGCTTGGTGGCTTAAAAATTAATCAATGACTTTGGTCATTAAAAATCTGAAAATTGTAAAAATATATATTTTTTATAAAACGATCCAAATTTACGTTCATCGTATTTTCCATCATTTGCTGATTCCAAAAACATATAAATATGTTATATTTGGATTAAGAACAAGCTCTAAAAATTAAAAATATAAAAATTATTATCAAAATTAAATTTTCGTAATCAATTTAAAAACACTTTCATCTTATTCCTTGTTGGTTCCTGATTCCAAAAACATATAGATATGATATGTTTGGATTAAAAACACGCTCAGAAAGTTAAAACGAAGAGAGGGACAGAAAAGCGTGCTATCCTTCTCAGCGCAACTACTACCCCGCTCTTCTTGTCAAGTTCACAAAAATAAACAGATTATGACGTCATTTTAAGTGGCACAAACGTGTACATGAATGCCTTCCCTTTCGAATGATTTACAGTTATAGAATTTCTGTCAAGCGGTTTAAGTTTTATGTCCGTTTTATGAACCCAACCCTCAAAACAAGAATAGTAACGCCAAAGAAGGAAAACATACACACAAACCAACGTTTTTCTCACCGTTGGTTTGGAATATTGCCCCAAAACTTTAGATTTAGTGTTGTGGTGTTAAAATCTATCAGAAAAATGTGTTTGCTAACGTGACGCCAAAAAGTAACCAAAACGGTCCTTAGCCGACTGACTATATAGTTTTCAAGGCAGGTCGAAAGATTATGAGAGACTGTAGCACACGCAAGCGCACACACACGCACACCGCAGACACTCTCTCTCACCCACACACACACCCACACACAAACACACACACACGCACACACAAACACACACACATACACACGCACACACACACACACACACGCACACACACACACACACACTGCCTCTCTCTCTCTCTCTCTCTCTCTCTCTCTCTCTCTCTCTTCTTTTTCGTGACGAGAATAGAAGCGTCCTTCCCAAGCCAGGAAGGAAATAATGTTTGCCTTGGCGTGGACAGTAATTGAGGTCATCCTGAAACACGTGGAGAGAGCGAGCCAGGCGACGGAAGTGTGCAGTCCCCACTCCGACCCGTGCATCGTCTTACAAGTGCCCTGCAAGAGATACCTTGCGCTGGCTTGCAGTCCCCACTCCGACCCGTGCATCGTCTTACAAGTGCCCTGCAAGAGATACCTTGCGCTGGCTTGCAGTCCCCACTCCGACCCGTGCATCGTCTTACAAGTGCCCTGCAAGAGATACCTTGCGCTGGCTTGCAGTCCCCACTCCGACCCGTGCATCGTCTTACAAGTGCCCTGCAAGGGATACCTTGCACTGGCTTGCAGTCCCCACTCCGACCCTTGCATCGTCTTACAAGTGCCCTGCAAGAGATACCTTGCGCTGGCTTGCAGTCCCCACTCCGACCCGTGCATCGTCTTACAAGTGCCCTGCAAGGGATACCTTGCGCTGGCTTGCAGTCCCCACTCCGACCCGTGCATCGTCTTACAAGTGCCCCGCAAGAGATACCTTGCACTGGCTTCTTCTCTCTCCTACCTGGCAGGGCTGACACGAGTAGATACCCTTCCGAGTGAGTAACATGTAACATGTACGAGAGTTTTGCACAGAAAGTTGACCAGCTTGCTTTGAAGTTAGCTGGATAGGGCGAATAAATAACCCCCTACCCTGATCCGATTCCTAATACATACATGTATTTCAGTGTCGCTGATGAATTAACAGAGAGAAAATAAAGAAAACGGATCGTTTTGCACCGAAGATGCTGAAGCTTCCTGACCTCGCTTTAATTGTTACACCCCCGGTATAGGGGTGTGTATAGGATTCGGTCGATGTGTTTGTTTGTCTGTTTGTGTGTTTGTGTGTTTGTGTTCGCATATAGATCTCAAGAATGAACGGACCGATCGTCACCAAACTTGGTGAACAGGTTCTATACATTCCTGAGACGGTCCTTACAAAATTTGGGACCAGTCAAACACACGGTTAGGGAGTTATTGGTGGATTAAGATTCTACAAGGACTTATAGAGGGACATATTAATGGTCAAAGGGAAATAACCTTCTCAGTTGGTGGCAGTGAGAATGGTAAGGACGGGGGTGTTTTTCCTACCTCGGAGGAATTTCTTGTTCGTCCTATCTTATCTTCTTTTTTCCCCCAGCAACATCCTGTGTAATTTGCAATCCTGCTTCAAGTCAGATCAACAAGGTCTAGACCTAGTGAGCGTGATTGAAACACATTGTTTCTCGTCAAATAGTCTGTAAGGCCATTTTGTTCTGTCACATACAGGCAGAGTCAGTGCAGAGTCAATGAATGTTTAACTCATTGTCTCCCAGGTACGGATCTATCCGTACCCACTCATATGGCTCTATCTGACTTAGTACGGATATGTGACCCTCCACCACGAAATGATTCGCACGTCACCTCGCGCGGTTCTGCGCTAGGCTTAATATAAGTCCGGGGAGTGTCTGGTAACAGTGTGAGGGTCACCTTAGTCACAGGCTTATAACTCAAACAGTTTTTGCTCTTTTTTAAAACGGGTTTCACCGCTGGATAGAGCATAAAAAAACTCTTTAGTAAAATGTAAAAATATGAAAATCATGCAAAGGTGACATGTGACTCATTCCGTGGTGGAGGGTCACATATATATATCCGTACACACAGTCACTTCAGTCGCTTCCTGTAACGTCGATCTAACGCCTGCATTCCAGCGTGTTGATACGCAGTTCTACACACAGTTACTACAATTCTGAGTGACCTGCTGCAGCACGGCTGGTCTCGGCTAAAAAAACCCACGTGATCAACATAGGTGGGGTAGAAAGTGTAAAGACAACGAGAAATGCATCTGTATCTTAAAAGCCCTGTAACTGTTTCATGAACTCACACTGTTTGATTTCCCCCTCTTGTCCCCACACGTGGCTTCTTGACACGTTCTGACTACACCGCTCCTCCAGACAACATTATATGCACTTCTCGCGTCCACATTTGGCCGTAGATGTGACCAATGGAGAAGTTAACAGATTTTAATTATTTCTATAGCTTCTGCCAAAATAGAATTGCTCAAATTGATTCAGAGTGAAGCAGGGAACCAGCACAAGTGAGGTATTACAGTAGAACACCTAACCCAGATTCACGGGTCTTAAACCAACATGTGCAGACGTAAATCTACCTGCTAAATTCAGACGATAACGGTCTGAAACTGATTTCACATTTTGTTAAGAAAGAAGGAAAGTTCACGCGTTTCTCTACCTGCTAAATTCAGACGATAACAGTCTGAATCTGATGCCAAATTGTGTTGAGAAAGAAGGAAAGTTCACGCATCAACCTGCTAAATTCAGACGATAACAGTCTGAATCTGATGCCAAATTGTGTTGAGAAAGAAGGAAAGTTCACGCATCAACCTGCTAAATTCAGACGATAACAGTCTGAATCTGATGCCACATTTTGTTGAGAAAGAAGCAAAGTTCACGCGTTTATAAACCTGCTAAATTCAGACGATAACGGTCTGAATCTGATGCCACATTTTGTCGAGAAAGAAGAAAAGTTCACTAGTGTCGCTCAAGCTATTTAGGAAGAGGAATCTCTATCTTCATTACGCTCTCTGGCAGAACCCTGACATGAGCGACCTTGTCAATGAGCTCGACAGCCGTGACGTAGATCCTCTGACCCCGACTGACACAACCAAGGGTTTCTGTGACGTCGCTCTTGGTCCCGAAAGGGAGACAAGTCGCGCCGACTCCAGAGAGTGGTCGGGATTGATTATGCAACAGATGTGTTGAATGAGGGGAGGGGGGAGGCGTGGGAAGAATGAGAGAGGCTTGCTGCCAATAAAATGATCAAAGAAAATATCGACCTCTATGATGTATGCTCTATGTTATCCCAGATGTCTCCCCGCCCTTACTCTTCGTATACGCAAGCTCCCCGTCCTTTTATCTTTCCCTTCGTAGGCAAGCGGACGGACGCAGGGACACAGGAAGGAAGGAAGTGGGGGGGGGGGGAGAGAGAGAGACAGACTGAGAGAGAGACAGAGAGAGAGACAGGGACACAGAGAGAGAGAGAGAGAGAGAGAGAGAGAGAGAGAGAGAGAGAGAGAGAGAGAGAGAGAGAGAGAGAGAGAGAGAGAGAGAACGAACGAACGAACGAACGAACCAACTTTATTTTTCGAGGGTAATGGAGTAGATACAGCAAAGATCTTTTTTCATCCAGCCCTCGCCCAAGAGGGAATTAACTAAGCAGTGCATAATATTAAAGCAGAAGAAGAAGCAAAGCAAAAACATAAAAACATGGTTATTAAATCAGACAAAGAGAAAAAAAAAAAATGTTCATAGCATACATGCCAACATGGTCATTGGTAATGAGAGAGAGAGAGAGAGAGAGAGAGAGAGAGAGAGAGAGAGAGAGAGAGAGAGAGAGAGAGAGAGAGAGAGAGAGAGAGAGAGAGAGAGAGAGAGAGAGAGAGAGAGAGAGAGAGAGAGAGAGTTTTGGATGGTTTATTGAACGTATGGCCATTGGCCCATATACAAACCAGGGAAGAGGGGATGTGGGTTAGGGGAATTTTACACATATACACGTCTTACACATTTATCCTCACATGTTATATAATAATCGTTTACAATTACACGGTACCATCTCTAACATTGCAGTGTTTCAACATGCAGTTGTCCACGTTTTATGGTGTGGAAAATGAACTTAGCAACGAGGCGAGAGAGAGAGAGAGAGAGAGAGAGAGAGAGAGAGAGAGAGAGAGAGAGAGAGAGAGAGAGAGAGAGAGAGAGACAGACAGACAGACAGACAGACAGACAGACAGACAGAGATCAAATCAAATTCTAATTTACGAGGGTTGTGACATAATCATGACAAACGAAGACGCTTATTATGGAACCTCGATCTCTTCCAAAGCCTCGTGCAATCTTTGACGTCAAAGCAAAGAGATGTCACTCTAGAAAGAAAAGCGTGACGTGTCAGTTTTAAAAATTAGTCCAGGAGAAACAGCAAGCGCAAAAAGTGTTCCCAGAATGACATTTGTCTCGGTGACTTTCGCATCATGAACATAGAGAATACTACATGGCTTGCTGTGTCGTACCAGATTTACACGAGTTGTTTTTTTTAAATCTTGAACTGCGAGCGAAAGCGAAAATAGAATGTCGTCTTTTGATTTGAAAAAGCAACGAGTGTAAATCTGGTACGACACAGCAAGCCATGTAGTATTCTGTTTATCCTACATACTGTACTTACGTGTATTTTACTGAAAATGTTTTGCAGTCGAGGCAGATAAATTGAAGACGCTTGTTTTGGAACCTCGATCTCTTCTAAAGCCTCGTGCAATCTAAATTATTACGTCAAAGCAAAGAAACGTCACTCTGAAAGTGTGGCGTGACGTGTTAGTTCTAAAGATTCATCGAGGGTAATTAGCGAGCGCAATTTTTGTTTCTATAATGACGTTTGTCTCGGTGACTTTGGCATCATAAGCAGTGGAAAAACAGGCCCCTGCCAGACTTGCTTGACATGACCTCATTTACATGATATACACACGTGTGATTTGAACGATTATTCTCTCACGGGTGTCTCTCTCACGTAGGCCTATGTAGGATAAAGTGGAATATTGGATCCCTGTCAGACTAGTTTGACACGACCTCATTTCCATGATATACTAACTTGTGAATTGAACGATATTGTTATATCATGGGCAGTCTCTCTCACGTATTTAGAATGAATGCACATGCAAACAATGATAGTGGGAAAACAACGTATGCAAAACTAGAACAGAAGTAATTTCATTGTACCAAAACACAGAAGACGAGCTATGATTTTCTCTGATGCTTGAGCAAAGTCACATGACTGTTTTTTAACGCCACTTCCACCACCCTCACAGCAAAGAACACCCCCTACGGATCCTTTGGGGAAGCTCTTTGGTCACAGCCCCCACATAACAAGAAGAAACGTATTTAACCTAATATTTCATGTATTCATGTACTCCTCTTATCGATTACATATTTTTTTTTTATCCGGTTACTCAGTTCAACCGTTTCATTTTTGCATTTTGGTTTCGGTCTTGTTTTCCTGTTTGTGTGCGTTATTGATCACCCCCTTAACTTTCCAACGCTATCAACCCACATCCAGTCCCACAACAATCTACCATAAAGACAATTTCTTCTTTATTCTCATAAGCTACCTTCCCGACCCCCTCCGACCGCGTCCCTGCCAACCACAGCCCACCGCCCCCCTCCCCCCTCCCTACATTGCAGGTCTCTTCCTCAAAAACAATCAAACCCTGGCACTGAAATGCGACGGTGCGCACGCAAACCACGACAAAGGAAATCCCCCCAAAGCCGCAGTACTTTTGCCCGCGGCGGTTCTGTGCGCGAGGCACTCAAGCGTGACAAATCAGTGGCGTGGGACGAAGGACCGTGTCCTCCAAAGGCCGGAGGACGTGGTAAAACAAACACAGTCAGAAATTGAAAAGTGTTGTATCAGTAACTGGATTTAACTGTTCCGCTTCGGGCCTCGCCGAGAAACGCTATTTGATCTACAGGTGCTTGAAATTAGGTATGGGACTCGACGGGTGACTATAGACCAATCACTACGCCCGATTGGTTCATGTCCTCAGCTATCGGAAGTGACCTTTAACGGAAAGGGTCGCAATTGTTTGGAACAATATTATATAAAAAGAATAAAGCTTGTTCAATATTTGAATTTTTCTGTATATTTGAAGAACAAAATAAAATCTTGAAATCGTGCTGATATCAGTGCAGTGGATTCAGAGTGTTCTTGTGCCTGGAAAAAAAGCCAACCACGGGCATGGCCCACCGGCAACGACAACAGAAACCGTTGAATAGTACGGTATATAGAACGTAAGAATACCACGTACCTGTATTTGACGCTATACAGCTGACCGTATTGTCTATTTTCCCTGCCATAATCCTTTATGTGTGTGTGTGTGTGCGTGTGTGTGTGTGCGTGTGTGTGTGTGTGTGTGTGTGTGTGTGTGTGTGCGTGCGTGTGTGTGTGTGTGTGTGTGTGTGTGTGTGTGTGTGTGTGTGTGTGTGTGTGTTTCTGTCTGTGTGTCTGTGTCTGTGTGTCTATAACTGTTGGTTTTTATGTACTAATTGATGCGTGCAAGCACGCGTGCTTAGCAACATCATTGTTTACTCAATTCTTTATCACGGATGCGATTTTCCCCTTGAATTACTGATGCGACAACATTTGGCAGCGGCAGAACCATTGCGAAATAATGACTGTTCAGGGCTTGTTCGAAAAAATCTATTGTTTCAATGACAATCGCTTGTCTTTTCATCTGTTTGCTATGATGCTTAAAGCCTCTAAGGGAACAGCCTCCGGGTAATATTACCTAAACGATTTCATCAACTGCGTATAGAGCAGGTTGATTTTTACCTTAATTAAGCTAGCACACTAAATAATAAAATGACAGAGGTACGAGAGATTCAGATTATTTTATCAGTCTGTTTTGTTTGTAAAGGTCACTCTATTGTTCTTGTCATTCGCTCTTGTTCTTCTGTGTATAGTTTTCATGTAAGGCTTCGATCCCTGTTGAATGAATAACGCACTAGAGATACATGTTGATTCCAACAAGAAGTGGATACAATGCGTTATCTCTCACCTTTAGAAATATGTGCGTAGTGAAACTTTAGGAAGCGTCAGTAATCTGTTTCGCAGAGAACAAACTGATCTGCACAATGAAAACAAAATACGAACGATTGAACGAACGAACGAACGAACGAACGAACGAACCAACCAACCAACCAACCAACGAACGAACGAACCAACGAACCAACCAACCAACCAACGAACCATCCAACCAACCAACCAACCAACCAACCAGCCAACCAGCCAGCCAGTCAGCCAACTAACTAACTAACTAACTAACTACTAAACTACTTAACTAACTAACTAACTAACTAACGAACTAACTAACTAGAATAAAAAAACAAAAAAGGTAGGTTGTAAGAACGTTTGTTATTGACAAAACAATAATAATAATAATATTTGTCAGTAAGTACTGGTGTCACATGACTGATGTGAACCAGTTGATTGGCTAATGGCGATGCGCTAAAACTGTTAGCGCACTCTTGGAGTGCGCTAACTTTTCCACAAAGCGTATTCTTCCGCCCTTTGCATTAAGCGAGACTGTACTCTCATCCTCAGAATTAATTAATGACATGTAGCTTATATTCTCCACAATACCAATGACCATAAATGTTCTGCTTCTCAATTAAAGCAGAAGTGGGTTTTTTCTGACAGATTGCATGTGCCTGTGCCACAGTTGCCACTGATCTAAAAATAGAACCCGCTGTGTCTAATTTTTCAGTTTCGACTTGCAAAGATTCTTCTCATAATTATGCCGTGTTAGTGGCATGTAGCTTATTATCCACATTACCAAATGATGAGTTAGCATACAATTCCCAGCAGCTAACAGAAAACACAAGTGTTATTCCGGCTAGATCAGCATTTGGAATTATACGTAGCAGACTACACTGAAATACGACTGCATCTGTTCAGTGAATGAATGGTTTCCGAATTATTATTTCAAGGCAAGAACAATCGGAATCGAAAACGTGTAGTGTTTAGAACGGTCTTACCATATATAAGACTTATTACCAGCCTGCCTCATGCGTGCAGACTCAGTGCAACGTGACGAGCAATTTTTGTTTTTGAAATGAGACTGTCGCACAGTGGTTCGATTGCCATAGCCCAGCAGACGACATAAACCCCGCTCAGCAAATTAACATGTTGGGCAAATGTGAACGATAAAACGATGGGGATATACGTGTAGGGTTCAGAGCATTCTCACCGTTCATATTTAGTACCAGACTCCCCGATGAGTGAAGATACCACGCGAGAAACATGCCACATTTATTTTGAAAATGTGCTAACCGTCGACCTTGGGGGTTAGTCAATTCAAGGGGAGTCACTCTGCACAGTCAATCCGTCGAAGCTTGACTGGAGGTTTCGAATCGCAAATAACTAAGAACACAGTCCTTTCTCCGAGTTCAAATGAGGTCTCTCTGAAAGATCATCACAGTTTAGCTTAACGCTACACTGGAATTTACCAACAGAAATTAAAACAAGAGTTTGCGTGTGACGAAAGCACGACACACTTGAGACAGCCCACACAAATGTAGATTTTCCACGACCTGACCACACAGTTATGCCTATTCAAATGCGCGTAGCAAAATGTGCGTGTTGTATCTTCTTTTTTCTCTGGCGGTACCGACAATATCGTTATTGAAACAATCCCAGTGCACTAAGGGATTTATAGAGCAAATCTCGAGAATAATTATTGAACTCAGCGCTATGCGCTTCGTTAAATAATGAATTTTCTCGATTTGCTCTATAAATCCCTTAGTGCACTGGGATGTCTCAATAACTTAAATAATAAATGAGCATTTACATAGCGCAACATCATAACTTTACAATTATGCTCTTTGCGCTTGACACATTTAAAATTAAATTAAAACAGAGTTATACAAGCATTTACATCTACTATCATAGTCAACAACGCTTAATTAAAAGCATACACTATCAAACATACATTACAAAAAATTCTTCCACTAACTAAGTAATAAAAACATGAATAAAATAGGTAGTGAAAACAAGGAAATACGTTACATTATACATTCACAAATATATCGACCCAACGGACTAACTAACTAACTAACTGACTAACTGACTAACCGACTAACTAACTAACTCACTAACTCACTAACAAACTTAATAACTAACGAACTCAAAGAGAGCAATGAGATCTTTCCAATTTCCCTTAAACATAAAATGATGATTTTGAAATATTTATGAAAAAATTGCTTGCGTCTGGAGTAAGGAATCACAGCTGTCAAAAATGATGCATGAGGAAGCCCAAAGCTCGTTCGTAATAGGCAACTCTCATTTCAACAATGTCAAAAATCCACAGCACCAAAAAGCAAAAGACATTACAAAAATCAATCCAAAAAATGGTTGATTAACCCATTCAATACTCACGTGGCCTTTGAGGTCACACATTTTCACTGCATCATCAAGAAAAGGGAGAAGAAAGCAATGAAGCTGATCACATTCTTTTTTATAATCTTGAAAGATATTTATCTTAGAAATTATACTTTAAACTGAAAAATGTAACAAAAACGTTTTCCCTCGAGCTAGCTGGATGAGCGCATAATACGCAAACCAGCAAAAAAGTTGGACACAATCTAGCTTGAAGAAAACAAAAGAAGGAAAAAAAAAATAAACAGCAGGAAAAAATGAGAGAGAATGATGATGTCATGGTGAGACAATGAGAAAAATACAGCTGACTAGAGAATATCAGGAAAACAAGTTCTTAGGGATTTGCAGGGGGGGGGGGGGGGGTGTTCAAGGAGGACGGAGAAGGGGGGGGGGGGGGGTGACGAGGTGTAAGGGAGAGGGAGTGGGAGGTTGGGTTGGAGGTTACATATTACTTTAAAATGGGGTATGCTGAAATGGTGGCGGTTGCGGGACTGGCGCAGTGGCGTGGTGGTAAGACATGAAAGCGGACAAACACTCAAGTCCTTAATGGCTTAAAACTGTAGGACTTTTAATATTAATTTTAAGGTGGTAAGACGTCGGCCTCCTAATCAGGAGGCCGTGAGTTCGAATCCCGGTCGCTGCCGCCTGGTGGGTTAAGAGTGGACATTTTTCCGATCTCCCAGGTCAACTTATGTGCAGACCTGCTAGTGGCTTAACCCCCTTCGTGTGTACACGCAAGCACAAGACCAAGTGCGCACGGAAAAGATCCTGTAATCCATGTCGGAGTTCGGTGGGTTATGGAAACACGAAAATACCCAGCATGCCTACTCAACGAAAGCGGAGTGAGCTGACTATGCTCTCAGAGTATAGTGTGGGGAACCCAAATAAGCGAACGAGCTCACACGTAACCAGAACAATTCTGGAACGCTGAAGAAGAAAGAAGGTGGCGGTTGCCACATCGGAGCCGTATTTCTGTCTGAATAATCTTCAGACGGAAAACACCCCAACCTTCATCAACATTACACTTAGTACAAGGACGCTAAGCGGTGCCTTCATCAAGTATTGCAACTCTGAGTGCTCAGGCAAGGAAAAGGGCCATTACGCGCTAGTTTCTAAAGCTACTCTTACACTGTGCCGAATTGCCCTTGCGAATAGCATTTTCCAATAAATCACAATGATCGGGACATGGTCGCAAGACTTTCGTAAATGTTCTTAACTATTCCTTACAATTCGTCTCTTGTTTTGAACATAGCAACTTGCTCCTAATATTCGCAAGGAAGTCATATTGCTATTTTTTTCGCAACGTACTCGTTAGTACTCGCAAGACATTTGTAATCATCGCAATGTATTCGTGACGCTAGCAAGCCATTCGCAACCATTCGTTATGCCTGTCTTTACATTGTGCCGAATATCCTTGCGAATATGAACATGTTGTATTCGGCAAAAAAATAGACACATGGACATGAATAATATAGAAAATTGGAAGCCTTACCAATCCTTGCGAATGTCTTACAAATGGTTGCGAATGCTTGCGAATGTGTTCTGATCATTGAGAATACATACGCATCAAAATCGCCGTTTAGTTGCAAGACGTTTGCAAGATATTCTTACTGTTTTTAAAACATTCGCAAGCAATTGCAGTCACTCGCAAGCATTCGTAAGGCTTTCGCAACATTCTTATGAATTGGGAAGAAATGGTCAAAACATTCCTAAGAAATTCGTAATGAATTCGCAACCATTCGCAAGATGTTGGCAAAATGTGCACGAATAAAATCCTCACGAGCGCTACGCATACCTTTACGATGATCACGAATGGTTTGCGAATACTTACGAGTACGTTGCGAAACATTCAGAATATGTTGCTAATGTTCGCAAACAGAGACGAATGGTGGCGAATGGTTAAGAACATTTACGAATGTCTTGCGACCATGTCCCGATCATTACGAGTTATTGGCGAATTCTATTCGCAAGGGTAATTCGCCAGAGTGTAAGAGCAACATTACGAACAATGCGAATTGCATACTCGTTTTATTCGTAAAATGTTTGCAAGCACTCGCAACACTCGCAACGTTCGTAATAGATCCGTATATGGATTCGTATACAATCACAATGATCGGTAGACACACGCAAGCAGTCGCAACCATTCGTATGACATTCGCCAGAATTCGTAAGCCTTCGATTTTTCTCTGTTTTTTCCTGTCCATTCGTCTCTTTTTTGGCCGAATACAACATTTTCATATTCGTAAGGATATTCGGCACAGTGTAAGACAGGCTTAAGATAACGAAGAAATTTGAACGAGGGGTATCAAACTTGGTATTTATTTGTTAATGTTAAACTCAATTTTAAGCATAAACAAGTCGCGTAAGGCGAAAATACAACATTTAGTCAAGTAGCTGTCGAACTCACAGAATGAAACTGAACGCAATGCAACGCAGCAAGACCGTATACTCGTATCATCGTCAGTCCACCGCGCACGGCAAAGGCAGTGAAATTGACAGGAAGAGCGGGGTAGTACTTGCGCTGAGAAGGATAGCACGCTTTTCTGTACCTCTCTTTGTTTTAACTTTCTGAGCGTGTTTTTAATCCAAACATATCATATCTATATGTTTTTGGAATTAGGCACCGACAAGGAATAAGATGAAAGTCATTTTAAATTGATTTGAAAAAAATAATTTTGATAATAATTTTTAAATATTTAATTTTCAGAGCTTGTTTTTAATCCGAATATAACATATTTATATGTTTTTGGAATCAGCAAATGATGGAAAATAAGATGAACGTAAATTTGGATCGTTTTAGAAAAATATAAATTTTTTACAATTTTCAGATTTTTAATGACCAAAGTCATTAATTAATGTTTAAGCCACCAAGCTGAAATGCAATACCGAAGTCCGGGCTTTGTCGAAGACTACTTGACCAAAATTTCAACCAATTTGGTTGAAAAATGAGAGCGTGACAGTGCCGCCTCAACTTTCACGAAAAGCCGGATATGACGTCATCAAAGACATTTATCAAAAAAAGGAAAAAAACGTTCGGGGATATCATACCCAGAAACTCTCATGTCAAATTTCATAAAGATCGGTCCAGTAGTTTGGTCTGAATCGCTCTACACGCACGCACACACGCACGCACACACGCACGCACACACACACACACACATACACCATGACTCTCGTCTCGATTCCCCCTCTATGTTAAAACATTTAGTCAAAACTTGACTAAATGTAAAAACCAGAAAGGTAGGTTGTTGGAACGTTTGTTATTGACAAAACAATATATTCACAAATATATTGACCCAACGGTCTTTTAAGTGCACAGACAAACAATAACGAAAACTTATCTGGCTGATTTTTCTTGAGCCGCAAGCGAATTTTTTGATTTTTTCAATTTTAAGCATAAAAGTAAACACAAACGAAACTGCAATTCAATGTGTACAATTTATTTATAAAACTTTGTGACACCTGTACCACTACCCAAATCCCATTTTGACAGAAAAAAAGTGCTTTTTGCATATATCCCTGACAAAAAGCAAATACAAGTGACATGGAAAGCTAAGGTGAGAAATAAAATAAAGTAGGACATATATAACCATTTACTCATTTATATTCAACTTCCAAATGGGGTATCGGGCCAAGATTGACTACTTAATTGAAAAGACAAAACAACAATGATTTTCACGGTTAAATACATGATGTCATGATAATTTCTTTATAAACAGTATTTTTTTTGTTTGGGGCACATCGATTGGACGAATTACCCTTTTCAATTTGATTTCTTGCTCGCAGGAGCAGACTCCAGATTTAAAAGGAAGACCTGGTGACCTCTCCGCCTTTTCGGTGTTCTTGAAATAATCTTCATGCGATGTCGGCCATTATTTTTGAACATTTGGCAACATTTAAAAGGGTTGCGTTACATGAACGTAAGCTTGAGTTTGTGTTTCATTCACACCCAATGAAGCCAATGTAGTTTATCCCCGAATCAATATTGTACCATGAAGGTGTTATCCTCGTTACATTTGTTATCCAACCGAGTCAATATTTTGTTTGTCAAGAAAACACACAAAAAACACAGGCAGTTGTTCTTGGTTCGTGCACATCGTCTTTCTTCTCGGTTGATAAAGGATTATTGATAATCGGGATTCGTTCCACATGAACAACTTTCTGATGCCGGTCTGTCAGCAGGAGTGAAACCTGGATCAGGTAAGCATCGTCAACTGTGACTGAACTGCAAAGGCTCAGACCATCTGGAAATTAATGCATTGGGCAAAATGTGTGTGTGTGTGTGTGTGTGTGTGTGTGTGTGTGTGTGTGTGTGTGTGTGTGTGAGGGTTAGCGTGCGTGTGTGTGTGTGTGTGTGTGTGTGCGTGCGCGTATGCGTGAGTGTTTTTGAGAGAAAGTGAGAAAGAGAGAGGGGGAGAAAAAAAGAGGGAGAGGGAGAAAGAGATAGATACTGAGAAAGAGAAAGAGGGAGAAAGAGAGAAAACGAAAAGAAGGAGAGAGGGAGAGAGGGAAGGAGGGAGAGAGAGATATATATATATATATAGAGAGAGATACAAAAAGGAAGGGAGAGACAGACAGAGAAAGAGAGAGAGAGAGAAAGAAAGTGAGAGAGAGAGAGAGAGAGATAGAGAGAGAGAAAGAGAGAGAGAAAGAAAGAGAAAGAGAGAGAGAGAAAGAACAACAACAACAAGAACAAGATTTTATTCCTTTAAGGCCTTAGCCCCTTTCGGAAGGGGGCTGGTTACACAAAAGTAAAGCGTGTGTGCAGCAGCAATCCACACACGCGTCGTTTCAAGTGAACAGAAGAAAAGACAATGTATAATCACAAAATACTAATGCTTAAACAGCATTTTCTAAACATTTAAATGAAAAATACAAGAACTTAGCTACATTGCAAAGTATAGTTTCATTTTTCACAGACAACAACAGTGCAAGTTTGAAATTCGAAGGACATCTACAAAATTTTGCTGGAATAAATTGACGTCTTAGATTTTCCAGTGCAGTGCAGCATAAAACAAAATGCAATTCATCTTCAGTACTAGATTGACACAAACGACAGACCAAATTATTTTCACTTACAGCTTTATACCTTTCTGTATGTAAAGCAAGTCTGGAAATACCCAATCTAAATTTAACCAAAACATTTAAAATGTGTCTGTTTACTGGAATTGACAAGTATGTTTCTACAAGATTTGTTGTCTTAAAGGTACGGTACAATGCAAACCGGTCGCTAGTCTGAATATGATTATCCCACTCTTGCCACCGGCAGTCAATAATGCGTTGCCTAAAACATGCCAAAAATGAATTTTTTCTCTGCTATCTAGAGTAAACAACATCTTATATGCTTTACGAGGTAATCTACTGTCATCCATTCTTGTCAGTTTCAGCCAGTATCTTATGCAACGTACATATGAATTTAAGTAAATGGGATAACGTCCAAATTCACCATATACAAGATCATTAGGAGTACGCCTGTCAACACCTAAAAAACGTTTTAAAGCAAACCAATGCACGAGAGAGAGAGAGAGAGAAAGAGAGAGAGACAGAGATAGAGAGAGAGAGTGAGAGAAAAGGAAATAGAGGGAGAGAGGGCGAGAGGGAGGGAAAGAGGATGTGAGAGAGAGAGAGAGAGATAAATAAAGGAAGATAGAGAAATAGAGAGAGAGAGAGAAAGAGAGACAGAGAAAGAGACAGAGAGAGGGAGACAGAAAGAGAGAGAGATATATAGATAGATAGAGAGAGTATGAGAGAGAAAGAGAGAGAGGGGGGGAGAGAGAGAGAGAGAGAGAGAGAAAGAGAGACAGAGAGGGGGAGAGAGAGAGAGGCAGCGAGTTAGAGAGAGAGAGAGAAAGAGAGAGAAAGAGAGAGAGAGAGAGCTAGAGAGACAGACAGCGAGCAAGAGAGAGAGAGAGAGAGAGAGAGAGAGAGAGAGAGAGAGAGAGAGAGAGAGAGAGAGAGAGAGAGAGAGAGAGAGAGAGAGAGAGAGTGAGAGAGAGGGAGAGAGAGCGAGAGAGAGAGGTCGATGGCGAAATCGTTCACAAAGATCATCCACCCGTGAAACGTTGATAGAAAACATCGATGACCTCCCTTGGTGTTCACTTTATTACCTCCCCGTGCACCGTACTTCCACTCCTGATCAAAGGAAGGGTTGATCGAAAGTTGCGTCCCCTGCGTCCGTCAGAACTCCCCAGGGGTCGCGTCGTCCGCTTCATGTGATGTGGAAACGCCATCATTTCCTTTTAATATGTGAGTTGGACTGTGTAGTTAGAGCGATTAATCCGAGATTATGTTTCGGTGTTAGATGTCTGTCATAGAGTGCTGTCTTCGATGTAGGATATTGTTTATTCGATTATAGCTTTTGTTGTAAGTTTTTCTTTCAGAGACCTTGCTCTTTCATCTCCCACACTGTACTCTCCTGACAGAAATCATGTGTTTAATCTAATCGTCAATCAATGAATTGTCCGCTGTTTCTTTTAAGGGTCACGATGTCGTAAGGTGCTTCTAATGAATTAAAAATCGCAGTTAAATTCCCGTCCTTTTTACATTTAGTCAAGTTTTGACTAAATGTTTTAACGTAGAGGGGGGAATCGAGACGAGGGTCGTGGTGTATGTGCGTGCGTGTGTGTGTGTGTGTGCGTGTGTGTGTGTGTGTGTGTGTGTGTGTGTGTGTGTGTGTGTGTGTGTGTGTGTGTGTGTGTGTGTCTGTCTGTCTCTGTGTGTGTGTGTGTAGAGCGATTCAGACGAAACTACTGGACCGATCTTTATGAAATTTGACATGAGAGTTCCTGGGTATGAAATCCCCGAATGTTTTTTTCATTTTTTTGATAAATGTCTTTGATGACGTCATATCCGGCTTTTCGTGAAAGTTGAGGCGGCACTGTCACGCCCTCATTTTTCAACCAAATTGGTTGAAATTTTGGTCAAGTAATCTTCGACGAAGCCCGGACTTCGGTATTGCATTTCAGCTTGGTGGCTTAAAAATTAATTGATGACTTTGGTCATTAAAAATCTGAAAATTGTAAAAAAAAAAAAGTTTTTATATAAAACGATCCAAATTTACGTTCATCTTATTCTCCATCATTTGCTGATTCCAAAAACATATAAATATGTTATATTTGGATTAAAAACAAGCTCTGAAAATTAAATATATAAATATTATTATCAAAATTAAATTGTCGAAATCAATTTAAAAACACTTTCATCTTATTCCTTGTCGGTTCCTGATTCCAAAAACATATAGATAAGATATGTTTGGATTAAAAACACGCTCAGAAAGTTAAAACAAAGAGAGGTACAGAAAAGCGTGCTATCCTTCTTAGCGCAACTACTACCCCGCTCTTCTTGTCAATTTCACTGCCTTTGCCATGAGCGGTGGACTGACGATGCTACGAGTATACAGTCTTGCTGAAAAATGGCATTGCGTTCAGTTTCATTCTGTGAGTTCGACAGCTACTTGACTAAATGTTGTATTTTCGCCTTAAGCGACTTGTTGTTTATAATAATAATAATTGTCAGTAAGTACTGGTGTCACATGACTGATGTGAACCAGTTGATTGGCTAATGGCGATGCGCTAAAACTGTTAGCGCACTCTTGGAGTGCGCTAACTTTTCCACAGAGCGTATTCTTGCGCCCTTTGCCTAAGCAAGACTGTGCTCTCATCCTCAGAATTAATTAATGACATGTAGCTTATATTCTCCACAATACCAAATGACCATAAATTCCCTGCTTCTCAATTAAAGCAGAAGTGGGGTTTTTTCTGACAGATTGCATGTGCCTGTGCCAGTGCCAGTGATCTAAAAAAATAGAAGCCGCTGTGTTTCATCTAATTTTCGCCGACTTGCATAGATTCTTCTCATATGCCGTGTTAGTGGCATGTAGCTTATCATCCACATTACCAAATGATGAGTTAGTATACAATTCCCAGCGGCTAACAGAAAACACAAGTGTTATTCCGATAACGTACCAGCTAGACCAGTTTGGAAGACTGACTCGATCGACTCTGTAGCAGACAACACAGAAATACGACTACATCAGTTCAGTAAATGAATGGTTTCAGAATTATTATTTCAAAGCAAGAACAATCGTAATCGAAAACGTGTAAGGTTCAGAACGTTCTTACCATATATAAGATTTATTAGCAGCCTGCCTCATGCGTACAGACTCAGTGCAGACTGCAGTCGTTCCATTGCCCAGGTTGGCAGGTAGCCTAGCAGACGACATTAACCCCGCTCAGCAAATTAACATGTTGGGCAAATGTGAACGAAAAAACGATGGGGATATAATACGTGTAGGGTTCAGAGCATTCTTACCGTTCATGTTTAGTATCAGACTCCCCGATGAGCGAAGATAGAACACGATAAATGTGCCACATTTGTTTTGAAAATGTGCGAACCGTCGAGTCCCGCTTTGAGTCAATTCAAGGGGAGTCACTCCGCATAGTCAATCCGTCGAAGCTCGACTGGAGGTTTCGAATCGCAAATAATGAAGAGCCTTTCTCCGAGTTCAAATGAGGTCTCTCTGAAAGATCATCACTGTTCAGATTAACGCTACACTGGAATTTACCAACAGAAATTAAAATGCGTGTGACGAAAGCACGACACACTTGAGACACCCCACACAAAAGTAGATCTTTACTGTGCACGACCTGACCACACAGTTATGCCTATTCAAATGCGCATTGCAAAATGTGCGTTTGGAATCTTCTTTTTTCTATGGCGGTACTGACAATATCGTTATTGAAACAATCCCAGTGCACTAAGGGATTTATAGAGCAAATCTCGAAAATAATTATTGAACTCAGCGCTATGCGCTTCGTTCAATAATGAATTTTCTCGATTTGCTCTATAAATCCCTTAGTGCACTGGGATGTCTCAATAACTTAAATAATAATAATAATAATTGTCAGTAAGTACTGGTGTCACATGACTGATGTGAACCAGTTGATTGGCTAATGGCGATGCGCTAAAACTGTTAGCGCACTCTTGGAGTGCGCTAACTTTTCCACAGAGCGTATTCTTACGCCCTTTACCTAAGCAAGACTGTGCTCTCATCCTCAGAATTAATTACTGACATGTAGCTTATATTCTCCACAATACCAAATGACCATAAATTCCCTACTTCTCAATTAAAGCAGAAGTGGTTTTTTTTCTGACAGATTGCATGTGCCTGTGCCACAGTGCGGCTGCCACTGATCTAAAAATAGAAGCCGCTGGGTTTCATCTAATTCTCGCCGACTTGCATAGATTCTTCTCATCGTGTTAGTGGCATGTAGCTTATCATCCACATTACCAAATGATGAGTTAATATAAAATTCCCACCCGCTAGCAGAAAACACAAGTGTTATTCCGATAACGTACCAGCTAGACCAGTTTGGAAGACTGACTCGATCGACTCTGTCATACGTAGCCGCACTGACTACACTGAAATACGACTGCATCAGTTCAGTAAATGAATGGTTTCCGAATTATTATTTCAAGGCAAGAACAATCGTAATCGAAAACGTGTAGGGTTCAGAACGTTCTTACCATTATAAGACTTATTACCAGCGTGCCTCGTGCGTGCAGACTCAGTCAGTCCAGACTGCATGCAGTGGTTTGATTGCCCTAGCAGACGACATAAACCCCGCTCAGCAAATTAACATGTTGGGCAAATGTGAACGAAAAAACGATGGGGATATAATACGTGTAGGGTTCAGAGCATTCTTACCGTTCATATTTAGTATCAGACTCCCCGATGAATGAAGATACAACACGAAAATATGCCACATTTGTTTTGAAAATGTGCGAACCGTCGAGTCCCGCGGCTTCGAGTCAATTCAAGGGGAGTCACTCCGCACAGTCAATCCGTCGAAGCTCGACTGGAGGTTTCGAATCGCAAATAATGAAGAGCACAGCCCTTTCTCCGAGTTCAAATGAGGTCTCTCTGAAAGATCATCACTGTTCAGATTAACGCTACACTGGAATTTACCAACAGAAATTAAAATGCGTGTGACGAAAGCACGACACACTTGAGACACCCCACACAAAAGTAGATCTTTACTGTACACGACCTGACCACACAGTTATGCCTATTCAAATGCGCGTTGCAAAATGTGCGCTTGGAATCTTCTTTTTTCTATGGCGGTACTGACAATATCGTTATTGAAACAATCCCAGTGCACTAAGGGATTTATAGAGCAAATCTCGAAAATAATTATTGAACTCAGCGCTATGCGCTTCGTTCAATAATGAATTTTCTCGATTTGCTCTATAAATCCCTTAGTGCACTGGGATGTCTCAATAACTTAAATAATAATAATAATAAGAACATTTATATAGCGCTAAATCAAAAACTTTCGTTAAAAAGGCTTGCTCTAAGCGCTTGACATCTAAACTAAAACGTCATTCACACTCTTTACAATGATGTACAAGAACTTCATGTCACACTCTTTCATTCAGTATAGCACCATTCACACAGTTGTTATTCTGTACAAGACAATAAGTTGGTCTAACATTTAGAATGTTCATAAGATAAAAACAAGAGAAAACCAGACTGATTAAAACAACTGCTTAGTGCTAACAAAGCATGAATCTTAATGATAACGTAATACATGTTTAACTGTTAAGACCATAAAAAACCTATATGCTAAAATAACTTGGAACTTTTAAGAACTTCTTATAAGATACACAGCACATCTAGATAAACACCAGAATGATAAAACAAAAGGCAACTCGTTAAAACTATTAAATGCATCAATGTCTAAAACACGAAAGACTCAAATATAAGATACACAATTCTCTAGAATTGTTTATTAAAACTGAAACCGACCTGCTCAAAGTAAACCATACCCACCCCCTCCCTACCCACCCCAACCCTCCTCGTACACTAAATACTAATTATTTCTACTCTTAACTTCCCAACTACACGTTATCCATAAACTATGCACAGGAACATGTGTGTCAGCATTGTGTGGCACCGACATGACTTGTGCATATCTAGCTTACAGCTAAGGGTTAAAGTTAAAGGACTACTGCAGTGAAAAATTATATTTATAATAATTTAAAACAAAAGACAAAAATAACAAGCTGAATAGAGATGGAACCGTTACAGAACAGGATGGCAAAATGTTGCGACTTTAGGAGTTGTGTTTCTGGAAGAGGTGAGTTTTGAGTGCTCGCTTGAATGACTGTACTGACTGAGAGTGGCGAATGTGAGAGGGGAGAGAGTTCCATTGAGTAGATGCGCAAAATGCAAAAGTGCGTTGTCCATATGCTTTTGATTTTGTGTGTGGGATGACTAGGGTGCGGCTATCAGAAGAGGAGCGGAGTTGTCTAGCAGGAGTGTATACAGTGAGAAGTTCAGAGAAATAAGCAGGAGACGAGGCAGAGAAGAAGTGAAAGCAGAGAGTGGACAGTTTGTATTCAATGCGGGCTTGGATGGGTAACCAGTGGAGTGTGCGGCGAAGTGGTGTGACATGATCTTGTTTCCGTGCTTTGAGGATCAGGCGTGTGTTTTTAATCTTTGTTTCCCTTTCACATTTTATAACAATCAATGACATTCAATTGTTCCAAATAGCTGTGTATCTTTCTTTCTATTTAAGATAGTTATAGTCATGTTGGGCAAACAAATTGCTTTTTACATTTAGTCAAGTTTTGACTAAATGTTTTAACGTAGAGGGGGGAATCGAGACGAGGGTCGTGGTGTATGTGTGTGTGTGTGTGTCTGTCTGTGTGGGTGTTTAGAGCGATTCAGACTAAACTACTGGACCGATCTTTATGAAATTTGACATGAGAGTTCCTGGGTATGAAATCCCCGAATGTTTTTTTCATTTTTTTGATAAATGTCTTTGATGACGTCATATCCGGCTTTTCGTGAAAGTTGAGGCGGCACTGTCACGCTCTCATTTTTCAACCAAATTGGTTGAAATTTTGGTCAAGTAATCTCCGACAAAGCCCGGACTTCGGTATTGCATTTCAGCTTTGTGGCTTAAAAATTAATTAATGACTTTGGTCATTAAAAATCTGAAAATTGTAAAAATAAAATTGTTTTTATAAAACGATCCAAATTTACGTTCATCTTATTCTCCATCATTTGCTGATTCCAAAAACATATAAATATGTTATATTTGGATTAACAACAAGCTCTGAAAATTAAATATATAAAAATCATTATCAAAATTATTTTTCGAAATCAATTTAAAAACACTTTCATCTTATTCCTTGTCGGTTCCTGATTCCAAAAACATATAGATATGATATGTTTGGATTAAAAACACGCTCAGAAAGTTAAAACGAAGAGAGGTACAGAAAAGCGTGCTATCCTTCTCAGCGCAACGAATACCCCGCTCTTGTCAATTCCACTGGCACTGCCTTTGCCACGGGCGGTGGAGTGACGATGCTACGAGTATACGGTCTTGCTGCGTTGCGTTGCGTTCAGTTTCATTCTGTGAGTTCGACATCTACTTGACCAAATGTTCTCTCCATGATCTCTATACATTGACCTCCATTCTAATGCTCTTCCTTTATTCAGATCTACACTTGTCACAAAAAGTCAAGGAACAACTGACATATTCACATGGAAAAAGCAAACAGCAATATCTTCATAACCCGAAAAACGAAATCAACCAAACTTGGCTAATGCACTGACAACAACTCGCAAATTGTCTAGACAGCATCATTGGCCGCATGTGATGCACGGACGCGGTGCTAGGCAGGCGGAAAGTGCAGGCCCTCCACGTCAAACATGCGCCTAAATTCACTGGCTCAGCAGAATGAACATTGGTACTGAACATCGGAACTGATCATGGCACGTGCTAGGCGGACGTCTGGGCTGTGAAACTCACCGCACTGAAAGCCTTTATAAGCCAGCGTTTCACAGCTATGGTCCATTCCAACACCATGGTCCAGAGACGATCGCTGCCAGATGTCGACAAAGGACGAGCCCTTGCCTGGCTTCAGCACGGCGCCACCTACCGAGCTGTTGCCCACCGACTTGGGGTGTCTCCATCGGTTGTCTGGAGGCTACAAGAACGCTGGAGAGCGACTGGACGGGTCCAGGACAGGCCAAGATCTGGGAGACCAAAAAAGACTGATGCAAGGGCTGATCGTTACATCGTCCGCCAGGCTCTGACGTCACGCACCATCACTGCAGAGCGCATCAGGGGGCAGCTAATGGTGGCTACCAACATTCAAGTCAGCACGCAGACCATCAGGAACCGACTCCACAACGTGCGGCTCCGTTCCAGAGTACCAGCCAAGAAGCCCAAGCTGACTCCAGTCCACAAACGAGCCTGCCGAGACTGGTCTGCTCGTCATTCGAGATGGACACGTCATCAATGGGCCACTGTTCTCTTCAGCGACGAAAGCAGGTTTAATCTGATGCATCCGGACAAGCGGCTGTCCGTATGGCGACGAGAAGGTGAACGGTTTAACCAGGACTGTGTCCAGGAGGTCCTCGCGTATGGTGGAGGCTCCGTGATGGTATGGGGAGGCTTCTCTGCCAACCATAAGACCCCCCTGTACCACATCCAGGGGAATCTGACCGGGGCACGCTACAGGGACGAGATCCTGGGTCCGATTGTCATCACTTTCCTGCAACAGCTGGGACCCCAGGCCACTTTGCAGGACGACAACGCCACACGGCATCGCGCCAGGGTGGTTGGGGCCTTCCTGCAGCAGCAGGGAGTTCACAGAATGGAATGGCCAGCCTGCAGCCCAGACTTAAACCCAATCGAAAATGTCTGGGATCATCTTGACAGGCAGCTGCGAGACAATCACCCTCCCCCAAACACCCTTCAGGACCTGCTGGCATACCTCCAACATGAATGGCAAAACCTGGACCAGCAGCTCCTCAGAAGACATGTGCAGTCCATGCGTCGACGCTGCAACGAATGCTTGGCCCGGCGGGGTGCCCATACCCATTACTGACATTGTTTTGTTGACATGAGACAGTTGTGACTTTTGAAATTCAACACGCTTGCAGTGAACTGAGTTTAACTCATCATTCCGTTATTGGATACCAATGAAATTTGCCACATTCAATGTGTGGCCCAGAAGGTGTACTTTGGTGTAAACGATTAATAAATTGGTGAAATCGTTTCGGAGATATGACTTTTTGAATTTTTGTTCCTTGACTTTTTGTGACTAGTGTAAAATTTTCAGATTTCCAGATGTCTCGAAAAGAAAGTGTTGCAGAACTGTAATACAATCGATATTAAAACACATGTTGGAATCACCGTAATTTCGGCCTGGGTTGCACTTACGCCCTATATCGAATACGCCAGGATTGACGGTATTGGAGTCCGACATGCGCGTGCAATTGTGGAATTATCGTGATTTAAAAAAAAAATTAAATGGTCAAACGGACAGTTTCCACAAGTTTTTGTGAAATAAGAAAGAAGTTATTTTGATATTCAAAAACATCCCAACATACTTTTGAAATCGACTACAATACGAACCAGTCAAAAATCATTAAAACGTGTATATATTTTGAACGAAAAGCCTTCACATTTTAGGAACTGGAAGTAATGCAGAAAAAACAGTTTTGAGAAACACGTCACAAACAAAAGGACGTGCTTTCCAGCACTATCGTCATTTTGATCTTTTTGTCACACTGATACTTTCTGCAAACGGGTAATATCACACACACACACAGCCTTGAGGCTTACTATGATAGCAGAAGAAACTCTGGTCCTTTTTCAACCGCACGCATCATAACTTAATTAAACATAACTTTCGATAAGGCCACACACAAAAAATAGTCTGTTTACGGTATCCCGACCGACCCTATTTTTTCGCGCGACCCTAGACTTTTTTTTGGGCATTTGGGAAAGAAAAAAAAAAGTCTTTGTTTTTTGGCAAAATAACTTAAAAATATGGTGTTTTGGGAAGAAAAAAAAAATACCGTCCTACCGACCCTATTTTTTGGGCCTATGTTACCGTAAACAGACTGTTTTGTTTTGCCAAATGAAAGTCCCATTTTGAATTGACACAATCACACGACAAACCTGCTGCGCGACGCCCAAACCCGCCTCACTTCGCAATTTTCATGGCCAGTTTCATACCAAAAACTAACAGACTTTCTTCGATCAACATCACGGAGGCCCTTCTCGTTGGAACACGACAGAAGATTGCTTCCTTACTGTGACCGACCTCCAGCCGGATGACGCGACTGTTCCATTCTCCCCTGCTGTCAAGAGCCTTGGCGTCTTTCTCGACTACACTCTCTCCATGCAGACACACATCTCCTTCATCACCAAGACCTGCTTTTTCCACCTACGACGCATCGCCTCCATTCGTCGCTACCTCACCCACGACGCCTGTGTCAAGCTGGTTGTCTCCCTCATCTTCAGTCGTCTGGACTATTGCAACTCCCTTCTGGCTGGCCTCCCCGCCTCATCCATTCATGGCCTACAACGAGTCCAGAACGCTGCTGCCAGGCTGACGTTGAGGAAGACGAAGCGAGACCACATCACCCCCTACTTTGCTCCTTGCACTGGCTCCCTGTCAACACCCGAATCTCCTACAAACTGTCCACTCTGGTCTACAAGTATCTCAACGACTCTGCTCCCGAGTACCTTAAATCCTCCCTGGACCTGTACACCCAGCCCTCCGACCGTCCTCTTCGTTCTGCTGCTGACCCACTCCGCCTTCACACCCCTCGCTTGAAACTCGCCTCTGCTGGTCAGCGTGCATTTCCCTCCGCGGGCCCCTCCGTCTGGAACTGCCTGCTGCTTGAGCTTCGCCAGAGCCCCCCTCTCTTGACGCGTTCAAGAGTAGGTTGAAGACTCAGTTCTTCCCGTAGCTGGCTGCGACTTTCATGTTCGACGTGATGTGTTGTGCCCCAAAAGACATTCTTGTGCTTTGCTCTGTGAGAGGTGTTTTCTTTGTGTTTAATATTATTTTGTTTGGACCTAGCTAGTGAAGTGTACATTGTTGTTGAACAGTTGTTTGTTGTATGTTTATCAGGGTTTGCTAGTGTGGGATAGGCTTCGTGTCCGTCTGTAGATGTTAGTTTCTTTGTTAGTCCTGTGTTGACAACTCTTCGACAAGCGCTTAGAACTGTACCCACGGAATACGCGCTAGATAAGCTTCATATTGATATTGATTGAATTACCACAGCCATGAAAGATCGTGATTTTTGTCAGATCAGCACTGCAGTGTCTGGCCTTAAAGATACATTTGTTCCAGTGCTAACCATCTTGACCGCCGCAAATCTGTCCAATCTATATCTTTGTATAAGAACATCTTTCATCCTGGACACATATTAAAGAAAACAATCGACAGCCTGCCAACAGTTGGTATTTCTTGTTATGGACAAATCATGTCGTAGAAGTGTATGTGATTAATTGCACCTAAACACGCACGCATCTAGGTAGCTCGACCCGAATGTCCCAGCGATGGGACAATGCAGTAATGAAAATGCACATTGAAATGAAAGCCCAGACAAATCTGTTAAAGGTTTACACGCGATGAAAGGCTTCTTTAACTCTTTCAACAAACGAAAAACACAAACACACACACGCACGCACGCACGCACGCACGCACGCACGCACGCACACAAACACACAGGCAAGTGCGCACGCACACACGCACACACGCACACACGCACACACACACACGCACGCACACACACACACACACACACACACACACACACACACGCGCACGCACCCACACACAAATACACACACATACACACACACACACACACACACACACGCACACACACACACACACGCACCCACACACACACGCACGCACGCACGCACACACACACACACACACACACCCATGCACCAACTCACCCCCCACGCACACAAACTTACCAGCACAGCGTACCTTTAACAATAATTGTGGCGCTACTGCTAGCAGAGCCTCCAACGTGGGTGGCCACACAGGAGTAGATGCCGGCGTCGTCGGGGAAGATTTCGCCGATGATCAGTTTGTAGATATCGCGTGCGTTCTGATAACCTCCTCCCCCCCCCACCACACACACAAACAACTACAAAAAAACAATGATGATACCAAACAAACATGCACGGCGTGCGTGTATGTCAACACGTTAGGAAGAGCAAACGTGTATTTGTGTGTCGAAAAACGAGAGCGCGTGCCGTCTGGTATTTATAAAGGCTGTAGTGTTCGTGATCTTAATCCTGGCGGTGATCAATAACTTACGGTCCCTGGTTTATTGAAGGTGTCGCCTTAGAGCATCTTGTAATGGCGTGTCTCCAAATGCCTATGAACTGAACTGAGCTGAACTTTCTCTGCCATGCGTGATGCTGTGGGTGAAGGGTCAGGCGAGTGCAAAATCGACGTTTTCAGTTTTTAACAGGATTTAAAGTTGAGGCTTTACGCTTTGATTATCGCCGGCATGGCGTGTGTGTGTGTGTGTGTGTGTGTGTGTGTGTGCGTGTGTGTGTGTGTGTGTGTGTGTGTGTGTGTGTGTGAGTGTGTGTATGTGTGTGTTTGTGTGTGTGTGTGTATGTGTGTTCGTGTGTGTGTGTGCGTGTGTGTGTGTGTGTGTGTGTGTGTGTGTGTGTGTGTGATAACTTAATCAGTAGTCATGGACTATTGGGTCCAATAGGCCAAACAGGAATCCGATGGTGAAAATGATGGCAAACACGAGAAGTACATGTACTGTACCTTTAAGGACCGTACTTTGGGAATCATCGCCAATTTGAAGGTTTCGTACTGGGAATAGAAGAAAAAAATCCACAGAAGATATAATGCAACCAAAGAAACTACAATGGGAAGAAGGATAACTTCCTCATTGGGCATGCTTAGAAATGAGAATGGCTAAATACGAGTTATTCCCCTTTTCTACATGCTGATCAGGCTGTCTCCTGCTTTGTCATGACTAGTACAGTCGATCTTTCTCATGCTGTGACTTGCTTTATTTTCACATTTTCGGTATTTAAAACAGCAAACACACACACACACACACACACACACACACACACATACACTGAAGAAGTTTCCATTCTGATTCGGTTATTTTATTTGGTGCTATATGTTTGCTTCACATTGTTTCTTTTTTTACATTGCTTTGGGTATCCCAATTCGCTAAACACATCCATAATGCATGCATGGCTCATTCGAAAGAGGGCAACTGAACAACTGATGCCCAATAGCAATAAATACTGAACAACTGAACAATAAATAGCAATAAATGATGACAGTGCCAAGTTTTTAAGTACAAAGTGAAATCATGTGACTGGACAAAGGCACAATTACAAAATACAAATAAAAAAATCGAGGCCCATTTTAATTAAGTTCTCAGCTCATGGGGAAGCATAAGGTGACCCTAGAAACCGAAATTAGGAGACCTCCCGCCCCCAGGGCAGACTACAAAAAAAAGGGGGGGGGGGGGCTAATTTGTGAAAAAGTATAAAAGGAATCAAAAACTGTATACATGTATTTAGTTAATACCCCAAAAATTGTATAGTATATACAATGTCAGACCCTAAAGAAAGTTTGTTAGTCATTGCTTAGGCAAAAAAGCAAAATAGTCTGTTTACGGTATCCCGACCAACCCTATTTTTTCCCCGCCAACCCTAGACTTTTTTTTTTGGCATTTGGAGAAAAAGAAAGAAAAAAAATCAATTTTGTTCCTGTTTTTTTGCAAAATAATTTAAAAAGATGGTTATAAAAAAAAATTAAGAAAAGCCGACCTACCGACCCTCTTTTTGTGTGCCTATGTTACTGTGAACAGACTAAAAGGTACATGTATCACAAACAACACACCAGGGATGCTACTCCCCCCTTAAAAATAGCCATGAGTCATAGGTGTGACGTTTGAATCTTTTAGGTAAATAAAACCATAGGCAATTGATCGGAAATATCAGTAAAAATCTTGTATATACTATACAATTTTTGGGGTATTAACAAAATACATGTATACAGTTTTTGTAAACAAGTTTATTATTTGTTTGCTTGGACCAATCCTCTTGCCGAAGAGTTTTACAATAAAAATTGATTTTACGTCAAAAATATCACAGGAATATCGAATCTTGAGGTAAGGCTGGGATAGCCAAGTTCAAGAATAACGGAAGGTGACTTGAATCTTTTTGAAAATGTATAAAAATATAGATGGTAGGCAATTCAAAATTAAAAAAAGGACTCTCGGAGCATGGACTTAATGAGTCAAAAATTAAAGAAGGCTCTATGAGCCGAAGTACATGTTTTGTTTATTGTCTTTTTTTATTTTGAATTCCCTACCATCTGTATTTTGATACAATTTTGGACCCTCTTTGTACGGAGAGAGTTGGCAATTGTTAATCACATTCTCTCATCTCATTGACTCTCCTTCGGCTCCTTGGTAACATGCGTTCCCGTCTCTGCCAGGATTGGACACAGCAGCAGATAAACGGTAAATATGTAACAGGCATAAATGGCAAAATAGCTCGCCTCGCCTGATAATATATGAGACAACTGTTCTATTACAAAGTCTTTCTTGGGAGGCTTGGCTAATTTACTCGCTCGTTTTACACGGGGTTCCATCGTTTTCTTTTCTAATCGGAAAACCTTGCTCCTCAGTTTGTTGACCTTCTGCCGAAGTTCCGCTTCACGAGGGGATGGGGAGGATGACGACTTTGATGCTTTACATCCTATGTCCTCCAGGATCGCCTGAATGTCATCTAAAAAAGAAAACACACACACAAAACACACATAAAATAACATAACCATAACAAGTTACAACCTGGAAGAAATTAAAACACGTGTAATTAAATCACAAAATGAAAATAAACAATAGCGTAGGAAGGCAGGCCAGAAATGAAGTGTATTAGCAACTATGGATACGATGTGGAACAATGATGGAATTGACCTTGTTTGGTACTGAATGGGTGAGGCCATTAGAACTGTACCCACGGAATACGCGCTATATAAGCTTCATATTGATTGATTGATTAGGACAACAGTATCAGGTAAACTCCTCACACACCATGCCTCTTTCTTTCTTTCTTTATTTGGTGTTTAACGTCGTTTTCAACCACGAAGCTTATATCGCGACGGGGAATGGGGGGGGGGGGGGGAGCTGGGAATAGAGGCAGAGCCACTTAATAAAAAGTTAATTGTTTCTTGTTACACCATGCCTCTAACAGGATATGTTTCCCATCTTTACGTGTGGGAACTACAGGTACAATTTCATCCATCCATGCATCTGCCCTATACAGCTTCTTCTTCTTCTTCTTCTTCTGCGTTCGTGGGCTGAAACTCCCACGTGCACTCATTTTTTTTGCACAAGTGGAATTTTACGTGTATGACCGTTTTTACCCCGCCATTTAGGCAGCCATACGCCGCTTTCGGAGGAAGCATGCGGGGTATTTTTGTGTTTCTAAAACCCACCGAACTCTGACATGGATTACAGGATCTTTTTCGTGCGTACTTGGTCTTGTGCTTGCGTGTACACATGAAGGGGGATAAGTCACTAGCAGGTCTGCACATAAGTTGACCTGGGAGATCGGAAACATCTCCGCACTTAACCCACCAGGCGGCCGCGACCGGGATTCGAACCCTCGACCTTCCGAGTTAATAGACCGACGTCTTACCACCCCGCCACAGCGCCCGTCACCCTATACAGCAATTATCAACTATGTAATGGATGGGTTTAAACATTTTTTGATGTCAGGGTGTTCTACATGGTTAAAAATCTCTTACCTGGTTGAACAATTTGTGCATCAGGCGACAGGTCGGTGCTGGCTTCATTTGTAGCTACCCTTTGCGATGGTGGCTTCCTCCCACTAGCAACCTGCAAATGCACAGCTCTTTAACTGACAAACTCACAACCAACACCCAGTCACAATGAAACAATTCTCCCAATTTCATGGCATTGGTCTTAGGCCACACAAAAAAAGTGTATGTTTCTGGTAAGGCAAAACAAAAAATAATCTGTTTACGGTATCCGGACCGACCCTATTTTTTTCCCACCGGCCCTAGACTTTTTGGGGGCATTAAAAAATAAAATTAAAATATTCAGATGGCTAAAATACAAAAATAAAAAGCCGACCTACCGACGCTATTTTTGGGGGGCCTATGTTACCTTAAACAGACTTTTTTGTGGCCTAACATGACTAAAGGTGCAGATTTTTTTTCTAAACTTTTTTTTTTAAACCATCTTTTTAACTTATTTTGTTGAAAAACAGGAAAACAATTGATTTTCGAATACCCCTTTTATTTTTGAAAATGCAAAAAAAAAAGTCTAGGGTCGTCGGAAAAACATAGGTAGGGTCAGGTGACCAGAAACATACAACTTTTTTGTTGTTGACGCCGACGCTATACTTTTTTTTTGCCATTTGGGGCTGTTTTTTTGCAAAATAAGTTCATCATATCATCATAATCAAGACGTCGATCCAAAATAAGTAACTTTTTTTTGTTGGCCTTATAATTTTTTTGCGCTAAATGCAAACAGGCATTATTTGATGGGAACAATGCTGTTTTTTTCAATTCTTATCTGCCTCAAACTTGTCATTACTCAACCTGCATTTAATAGTGTGCTTCTTTGGTTTGCAAAAACCTAAAACCAATAAATAAATAACCTTCGGTGGTGGATTGGGCACTGCAAACAATGTCGGGACAGCATTCCACACAAGTGATCCTCTCTGCAGGATTGTTTTACTGGTTGGCCTCAAAGTGATCAGTACAAAGCTTGAGACCTTGAACATCAGCTGGCTGCAGCTTTTCAAAGTCCTCTCGCTTGTGAATTGCATCCATATTCTGCACCTAGTTTGACAATAAAAACAACAATGTTATTGTTAAACTAAGCAAAAAGGAAAGACAAAAAAAGCTAAATCAGATCTTCAGTCTAAATCTAACGCTCTGCCTGAACGCAAAACGGATGAGTGATGTACTTTTGTACTGTAGTTTTCCCGTAAGCAAGGTTTGATAAAGTATTCGGCAAATATGCCCACGGGTTGTTTTGTACTGACTGCTGACTCACACTCGATCACAGTTGAGTACTCGCTGACGCTGTAGTCTACTGAGTGAGTTGACTCGAGCCATTGCATTCTCATTCTGAAGAAGGTAAACCTGATGAAATAATCACTGCACAACCCACCTTTTTTCTTCTTTAGGGAACTTGTGGAAAGTGTTCCCGAAGCAGCTCTGTTTGTAACGGGCGTTCTTGCAACAAAAAGCCGAGCACAATTTACCACCACCTCGCACGCGATCGGTACCTACGCGATCCGCCATTTTGTTTTCGCCGCCAGCATGTAACTAGGGACGATAACCCACAAACACTTTTTCGCATTTTCTTCGCAAGTTCCACGTCTTCCTCATGTACAGTGTTTGATGCAACTTAATCCATCCTACTTGCTCCAGATCTAATATCTTCTCTTCTCCTTCTGTCTTAAAGCATTTTTCTCGTGTTCTTTTAAAACGTTCCAGTCATCTGTCAAGATAAAGCCGTTTTAACTGTGTTAGTGACAAGCCCTATTACAGACCCGCTCGTTCAGCATCGGTACAAACCCCCAGAGAACCATGCTAAGCGAACAACACTTTTTGTCTTCCAAATAAAGGGCAAGAAGAATGCAAAGCAGACATCACTTGTATCTTTTCATTTTGGACAGCTTCTACAAGTGAGCTGGAAGGGCCGTTTTGAGTGCTCCTCGTCTGTTTGTTTCACCCGAAAGACCAGAATTAAGGTGGCACTACTAGAATTACCATTAGCACTTGATGTCAGCCAAATCGGGAAAAGATGCCTTTTTATCTGCAAATCTTCATGTACAAACACTCTTACCGTTGACGTGATTACTGTTCAGGAACCTTTCTTTTGTATGTGTTGTCTAGTCACTTTATTAACAACTTGTGAGGAGACATTAACTAGACCTTCTGTCTTATGTTAGTGATCATATTTACCACCATTGAACTGTTGTGACGTTGACATGTAAACAAAATAAGAACACCCTTTTACTTAAATCACACTGCAAAATATAATAGTCTGGTTGCTTTTTGCGCAGAATACAACAGTTCATGATGACTAAGTTTCGTAATTTATACTAATGTCACTGTGCAAAATTAATGTAGCAAAACAATTCCTACTCGGCGCGGAATGCAGCTGTGCAATTGACTTTTTAACATGTATCCAAATAAACGGATTCTCTTATTCCTCGTGACAGCTTGGACGAAACTGTCGTGGTAAACCTGATCGTGTACAACTTAGGCCCCCTAAACGTTCTATAGTAGACGAAAATAACTCAGTCGGGTTTGTATGGATTGTTAAAGAGTGAATGCCCTTGCTTTTTACTCGGACAAGCAGTGCATGGGCCAATCACTAGCGAGGGGTGTGTCGGACACACATTGGAGGGGCCAATCACTAGCGAGGAGTGTGTGGACAAACATTGCAGGGCCGGGTCAATCACTAGCGAGGGGTGTGTCGGACACACATTGGAGGGGCCAATCACTAGCGAGGGGTGTGTCGGAAACACGGGGACAGGAGCACGTGTGAAGTTATTTGTCAGAGGAAAAGCAAGGGCATTCACTCTTTCACAACCTATACACACCCGACGATGTTATTTTCGAAAATTGTCTATTGCTTCTCGCAGAAACATTTACTAGCCATCGTAACAATCTTAACTATGGCAGCGTAATCTTCTCCAGTTTCAGAATAAAATCCTATTGTCTCAACTCAACAATATTTCTGGTAAGTGACCCATATACTTTGGGCTTTAAGGTGGAGATTAAGCCAATTAATACCCACAAAAGTCACAGTTTTCAATTGCTTCGTACGTCTTTGTTTCTTGACCAGTACTTTTGATTTTGGTACCGTTGTGTTCCTAAGACTATGCACTTTCATTTGACATAAGGCTCACTGTGTATAACTGGATCAAACACGTGATAACCGCTAATGATTACAGTAATTAGGTTTTTTTCCGATTAAGGTACATACAGCGACTAATTGGAACTTGGCAGTGTGGAGGGTATCACCGCAACAGTTGGACTATATCCTTATGTACCCGTCTACGTATGTTTGGTTTTAATTATTTGCAAGAGGATGCAGATATTTAGGAAAATATGAAATGCAAATGGCCGCCATAATTATTAGTTTGTCGATATCTACTTCCTCTAGCAGATAATCAAAACCGAACATACGTAGACGGGTACATAAGGATGAAAACCAACTGTTGCGGTGATACTATTCTCACTGCCAGGTTCCAATTAGTCGCTGTATGTACCTTAATCGGAAAAAAAAACTAATTACTTTATTCATTAGCGGTTATCACGTGTTTGATCCAGTTATACACAGTGAGCCTTATGTCAAAGGAAAGTACAGAGTCTTAGGAACACAACGGTACCAAAATCAAGAGTACTGGTCAAGAAACAAAGACGCTCGAAGCAATTGAAAACTGTGACTTTCGTAGGTATTAATTGGCTTAATCTCCACCTTAAGAACATAATAATACTATGTGAGATATATAGAGCGCTTGACGTTCTCTTAGCGCTTTACAATGAATTGGTGAGAGGTCAAAGCAGGTGAAGTGGCCCGCTCGTTGAACATCTCTCGTGCTGGCTATTTTTGTGTTTCTATAACCCACCGAACTCTGACATGGATTACAGGATCTTTTCCGTGCGCAATTTGTCTTGTGCTTGCGTGTAAACACGAAGGGGGTTAAGTCACTAGCAGGTCTTCATATAATTTGACCTGGGATATCGGAAAAATCTCCACTTTTAACCCACCAGGCGACAGCGACCGGGATTCGAACACACGACCTTCCGATTAGGAGGCCGACGTCTTACCACCACGCCACTGCGCCCGTTGAGTGTCTGGACTTGCTGTAAAGGGGAACGACTCAACAGAAGCTTCCTCTTTGTTATCATCATAATTGTTTTTTTGTTTAAAGAAGTTCAGTTAATGTGAGGCAGAAACCACATTTCTGTGTTTTTGAAAAGGTCCTCCCCTCCATTATGCCAGCAGGATTGCAAACTGACTCATCTCCCGTGAAATTAATCCAAAATTGCCCAAAATCCGAAAAGACAAACAGAACCGATTTCGACATGTTAGGGAAGCCTTTCTTCTGCTCCCGCCTGCATAGTAGATATAACAAGAGATTAGCAGATAAAGGACAAGCAAAACTTTGATGACAACAAAGACGACAACGACGACGACGACAGCGACAATGCACACAACTCCAGTAGCAGCAGCAGAAACAGCAGCCCAACAAACACAACAGCCACCATCACCACCATAAAAACACACACACAAAACAACAACAACAACAACAACAACAACAACAACAACAACAACAACAACAACAACAACAACAACAACTATAACAACAACAACAACAACAACTACAACGACACAAAATATGTTATGAGTTAAACATTTTGGAGGAAAACATATTTACGTTCTCATTTCATTAACCGTCAAAAAAAAGGGCGAAGAAAAAATACAGACAGACAGACAGACAGACAGAAAGAAAACAAGCCGCGTAGGGCGAAATTACTACATTTAGTCAAGCTGTCGAACTCACGGAATGAAACTGAGCGCACTGCATTTTTTCACCAAGACAATACAGCTTCGTCAATCCCCGCGAGAAGGAAATCGCTCACTTTTCACGTGCAAAACGCAGTGAAATTGACAAGCGCGCTTTTCTGTATTCTTGTTAACTTTCTGAGCTTGTTTTGAATACAACATATCATATCTATATGTTTTTGGAATACAAAAAATGATAAAGAATAAGATGAAATCATTTTGGGATCGAATTCTTAAATTTTAATCGTAGTACTAATTTTCGTTAATTGTGATCACATTTTAAGAGTAAACATGACATATGTATATATTTTTCGATTCCGAATTTGATGAAGAATACGATGCAATCAATTTTAAGTTTGTTTGCGAAAAATCGATTTTAATGACAACTTTAATGAGCAAGCATCAATTAATTTTTCAGTTTCCAAGGTGAAATACAATACCAAAGTTCGTGCTTTGTCGAAGATTACTTGACCAAAATGTCAACCAATTTGGTTGAAAAATGAGAGCGTGACAGTGCCGCCCCAACTTTCACAAATTCTCGGATTGACGTCATCAAAGGCATTTATAAAAAAAAAAAATTAATAAAACATATCTGGGGATATTATACTCAGGAACTCTCATGTGAAGTTTCATGAAGATCGGTCCAGTAGTTTTCTCTGAATCGCTCTATGGCTAAACTTGACTAAATGTAAAAAGCTTGTCAAGTGCGACTGGTAATTTAAAATCGCCTTGCCTTCACAACAGAAAACAAGTCGCGTAAGGCGAAATTACTACATTTAGTCAAGCTGTCGAACTCACGGAATGAAACTGAAGGCACTTGAAACTGTATTTTTTCACCAAGACAGTACAGTTTCGTCAATCCCCGCGTGAAGGAAATCGCTCACCTTCCACGTGCAAAACGTAGTGATATTGACACGCCAGATTAGCGTGGTAGCGTATTGTGCTAAGGCCAAAAAAAATAATAGGTGTGGTTACGGTAACATAGCCAAAAAAAATAGGGTAGGTAGGTAGGCAATCACTTTTTTTTTTTTTTACTTTTTTTTCTAATGTGTACAAATTAAACCTACTTGACAGGGAAATAAGTGTGCGACTCGGGCGCTTTCGCTTTCATTGCGTTTTTTGCACTCGTTTTTTTTGTTGTTGTTGACAAATGTAATAAAAAGTTATAGGATCGGCCCCTAAAAATAGGGTAGGTCGGGTTACCGTAACCACACCTATTTATTTTTTAGGCCTAAGCAGGAAAGCGCGCTTTTCTGTATTCTTGTTAACTTTCTGAGCTTGTTTTGAATACAACCTATCATATCTATATGTTTTTGGAATCAGGAAATGATAGAGAATAAGATGAAATCATTTTTGGATCGGTTTCTTAAATTTTAATCGTAAGACTAATTAATCTATTTTCGTTAATAATAACCGGCACGGTTGGCCTAGTGGTAAGGCGTCCGCCCCGTGATCGGGAGGTCGTGGGTTCGAACCCCGGCCGGGTCATACCTAAGACTTTAAAATTGGCAATCTAGTGGCTGCTCCGCCTGGCGTCTGGCATTATGGGGTTAGTGCTAGGACTGGTTGGTCCGGTGTCAGAATAATGTGACTGAGTGAGACATGAAGCCTGTGCTGCGACTTGACTAAATGTAAAAAGCAGACAAACCCTTTTACTTGAAAGGGAGAATTCGTTGTTCACAAATTCTTGAAAGACCCAAACATACTTCTGCATGCTTTTCTTTTCAAATTAAGCTGTTTCGCAGCAATACACTCTGATGCTTTTCTCAACGCGTCAGGTCAGTCAAAACGCCCGCAGAACATAGTACTGGAACTCAGTGATTGGAATAGGAACAGATTTGGAAAGCTCGTAGTCAAACCTGTCTTGATAAATAAGCGTCGTACAGAACCAGCGCCCTTCCATTAAAACGTGTTTGAACACTAACACTGTTCTTCTGGTTAGTGACTTTCTTTGTTATAAATCTATACCAAGAAACTCTTCACAGACGCAGCGCTTCTGATAAGGCCAAAAAAAAAAAATTGTCTGTTTAGGGTAACCCGACCGACCCTATCGATTTGGCGCCGACCCAAAAACTTTTTTTTGATTTCAAAAAAAAAAAAAAAAAAAAAAGCGGTAAAAATGCTAAAAAGAGACATTTGGCGTTTCTTTCTCTCCCTTTCTCTCTGTTTTATTTATACGTTAGTTTTGAAACATGTATTCATCAAATATAAGAAGTGAATGTTCAGCCAACATTTACAAACAAAAACAAAAAAAACAAAAAAACAAAAATTACCTACCTACCGACCCTACTTTTTTTGGTCATGTTACCCTAAACAGACAATTTTTTTTTTGGCCTAAGAAAACTCTTTCCAATAATATGGATCAAGATATACCTATAGTTTTAAACATCAATCAATCAATCAATCAATCAATGAGTCTTATATCGCGCATATTCCGTGGGTACAGTTCTAGGCGCTCTGCAGTGATGCCGTGTGAGATGAAATTTTATACGGCCAGTAGATTGCAGCCATTTGCGGCGCATATTTACCTTTCACGGCCTATTATTCCAAGTCACACGGGTATAGGTAGACAAATTATTAACTGTGCCTAAGCAATTTTGCCAGGAAAGACCCTTTTGTCAATCGTGGGATCTTTAACGTGCACACCCAATGTAGTGTACACGGGGGGAGGTTCGGACACCGAAGAGAGTCTGCACACAAAGTTGACTCTGTGAAATAAATTTCCGCCGAACCTGGGATCGAACTCACGCTGACAGCGGCCAACTGAATACAAATCCAGCGCGCTACCAACTGAGCTATATCCCCACCCCATGACATACTTGTGATGGTATCAACCAGATTCTCGATAATCATTCCAAGATTGCCTCAAAAATCCTGATCCTACTATTTTGAACTTAACTTAGAATGTTAAATAGTTTTTCTTATCTTGCATCGTATTTTTAAGATTAGGGCCTAACCCCCGCTACTTATAAGCGGGTTTCATCGTTGTATTGTTGAATGATACGTACTGGTGTAGCTGGCTTCATGATTGGTTAGTTTGCTGCAGGGAGTGGGCGAATGAGTTTACGAGAGCGGGTGAATTCATTTCTTTATTTACTAGATATCATTTTTGTCACAAACATCGTGTTCTCTCTCCCCCCTTCCCCCCCCCCCCCCCCTCCAAGTTTTTTCTTTCCTTTATCTGTAAAAATCATACAAGAAAGCATCGATTGATGAGGAAACTGTTGCAAGTTTAGCATGAGATGCAAGGACAAGGTCTGCCATCAAAAAGCACTGCTGCGACAATCCACTCTATTGGGAAATCGACCACCATGTAAACACGATGAGGGCTCATCTGCCTGTTACCGATATGCCTGTTAGACTTCATGCCGGTGCAGACTCACTGGCTCTATCTGACAAGACCTTGCCCGTACGCCTTTTTTTTCCCATTCCATGACCCTGTTTCAATTAGAGAACATTTGCACAAGACCGACTTGTAGATAATCATCCCTGTCTGTTTGAAATGATAACGGTATCTAGTTATTAACATGTTGAATTGTGTCAAAATCAGCATCTGGGTTCAGGAAATTGTCAGACATGAGATCAAGACATGTCTTTTTGTCTGTACAGTCCAGTGAAGACTCTCATTCGCTCTTCTCTTTCAGGCAGCTTAAAGCCTGGCCAGTTTGCTCGGAGGGGGAGGGGGGTGGGTGTGTAAGCAAGGTAAACAGTTCTATTTGTTCAACTGTATTCCTCACTTTGTTCTATGTGTTTCGGGTTTAAACTCGGAAGTAAACCATATGTAAAACAAAAATTCCCTTTCACTACAGAATTATATTCAATCCAATGCACAGTCCCCCCCCCCCCCCCCCCCCCCTGCATACAATTCCATACAAGATTCCTTCCAAGATTCAACAACCTTTCATACTTTCAAACTTTTTTTCTCCTTCAGAATGTATTATTCATTTTGTGTTTTTTTTTAGCCCACGAGGCGATGACGTATAGTTCATTAATGTATGTATTGCCTTTTACATTGGTTGTCGGAACCAGCTAGCATGGTGACGACTAAACCACGTGACAGTCTTTTCCCCTAAGAGCATGGGTGTGTACACCCTGTGATAGGCACAAATGATTTAGGTTCTAGAGTACTAGTCTGTGCTTTACCATGACACAATTGAGCTCTCGTCATCCAAGATCTTTTGAAATACCAATCAGTGTGATTTTCCAGTAATTTATTTATTTATTTACGACTGTTTTTCCGTCTAGAATGCATGTGCCTGTAGTTGGTATGAGTGAGTGCGTCGCGTTCTCGCTGTGCGCCTGTCTAGTCTGCGAGTGTATGAGTCCGAGTGTCTTGGTCCTTGTCGATTTGTGTTTCGTATAATGTTCACTATGTATTTTATATTTTGTAAGCGCCTAGGGCTATATTTAGATTAGGCGCACAAATGTTCATAATAATAATAATAATAATAATAATAATAATAATAATAATAATAATAATAATAATAATAATAATAATAATGTGTTGCGCGTGCGTTTTGCCCAACCAGAAGTGAGGATGAAAGCATCCAAATGAAATGAAAAGGAGACGTGCAGAAGTTTGTTTGATTCTTGCAAGGATTTGTGAAAAACGAATACTCCCTTCGGAAAAAAAATGACTGCTTGTCGTCTGCCTTGAAGGTAAGGAGATGTTAAAGCTCACACGACACAACCCAAGCCGCATTGGACAGGCTTGTAGTTTTATTTTCCTTTTTACATTTAGTCAAGTTTTGACTAAATGTTTTTACATAGAGGGGGAATCGAGACGAGGGTCGTGGTGTATGTGTGTGGGTAGAGACAGAGGATACAGAAAGTCAGACATGAAGCCAGACAGGCAGGCAGGCAGACGGACAGATCAACAGTGACATAAAGACAGCGAGACATAGACATACACACACACACAGACACAGAAAGTTCCCCTTGGTTGTTTTGTTGAGCTGTTAATGGCTGGACTCTTGACATCATTAACATTCGTGTTTTATTCCGACTTGCG
>NC_090251.1:52084600-52097100 GCF_037325665.1 Littorina saxatilis
AGGGCGTGACAGTGCCGCCTCAACTTTCACGAAAAGCCGGATATGACGTCATCAAAGACATTTATCCAAAAAATGAAAAAAACGTATGGGGATTTCATACCCAGGAACTCTCATGTCAAATTTCATAAAGATCGGTCCAGTAGTTTAGTCTGAATCGCTCTACACACACACACACACAGACACACAGACACACAGACACACACACACACGCACATACACCACGACCCTCGTTTCGATTCCCCCTCGATGTTAAAATATTTAGTCAAAACTTGACTAAATATAAAAAGAGGTGTGAACTGTAAGTTACTATCCAAAAGTAGCCAGCACACTACCAGAAAACTGATGAAATGTAATACTATGTTACTGTTCAAAAGTAGCACCCCATCAGAAAACTGGTGAAATATATGTTACTGCCCCAAAGAAGAGTGATGGGCTTTTATTTCTGCAAGCACACAGGGAGGGGACATTTCACTGCATCAATACAATTTTGCTGCAACGTCGAATCTGATGAAGTTCTGATGAAAAAAAAGTTAGAAGGCACCAAGGAATGGATATGGTCACCGACTACAACTTCACACAATTCTGTTCAGTAACAACTCAAACGTTGAGGAACAAATGCTACAGCAATGTCGAAGTTGCAGAGTTTTGTTCAGTGTATAAAAAACGCTCGCGCTGGACCCGAGTACTCTTCAGACATTCACACACACACACACACACACACACACACACACACACACACACACACACACACACACACACACACACACACACACTCACACACACACACACACACACACACACACACACACACACACACACACACACTCACATACACACACACACTCTCTCTCCCTCACTCCTTCTCTCTCTCCCTCTCTCTCTCTCTCTCACACACACACACACACACACACACACACACACTACCACATCTCCATTCTAAAACACGTCACGTTCCAAATCAAAAGACGACATTCTATTTTCTTACGTCACTATTCTTGGTTTACGGTACCATTCGGCGGCTTTGCTACGAGTATGGCATAGTCTTGGTTTGCTGAGACCTTGCACCGTTCTATCAGACTGCCTGGCTGGCTGTTGCACCGCGAATTCCTCCCACCGCCAAGTCGTTTTTTTGTGGTTTATTTCGCATTTAGGTCCCAGGTAACATTATGAAGTTTTAATACGATCAATCGGACCTATTATCAAGTTAGTGTATCAACTTTTGAACGAACTGCGCCCAGTAGTTTCCCAGCAATAAGCTGTTAAGTCGAGACACACACACAGACATACACACAATTAAAGTCTGCTGGACCCTTGTACTAGCGTACTCGGGGATAATGGCAATCCCATATTGACAGCCTTACGGGCAGAAGGAAAGACAGATGAAACAACTTACAAGACAAAAAAAGGCTTTTTCATTTCGAAAGATCTATCAGTTATCTACAGCTTGGACCATAAAAGCATTCTGACATTTCTTTCATTTTCATGTTTTTTTGTTTTTTGTTATTGTGCATCCTCTTTCATTTGAATGTGAAGATTTCTCTTAATATCTTATTTAATACATGTGAACTTTTTTTTTTAAGTGAAAATTTCCCTTAATATCTACGTTCGTACAAAAGAACGTGCATACAAAAACGTCCATAAAAACCTGGCAGGCACTTGCTCCTTTCAGACGTGATTCCATTTTGAGCCAAGGCCAGACCGCTCTTTCCGGCTGCTTGTGCCGAGCAAACACGCGGCCTTTTTTTAGGGCTTGCATTTTCAGGGGAGAAAGATATCTAAGCAAATGGGAACCCCATCAAATCGCGCACCTCGGCGTTTGCTGATTCAACATGACACTCGGAGACCCGCTGACCGCAAGAAACCCTCCCACCATCAACAGAAAAAAATGGGCAAGAAATTGGACGATGCATTTTTGGGTCATATTCAGAATGGGGCCAGAGATGAACGGCGGAGATGACGCACTTCCGGTGACCGAGGTCGGAGAGTTTCGGGAAACGATCACGATGATGTACTTCCGATCACGGTCTTCTGTGGGTGCTAGAGTGTGCTGGAGTGTCAGATAGAGAAAGGGTTACATGTTAGAGGTGGAAAGGGGTAAGGTGCTGAACTGTGTTTGTAGTCCGAATCTGTATGAAGTGACAGAGATGGTGCACGGTACACGGTTGATGGTGCACGGTACACGGTTGATGGCGCACGGTACACGGTTGATGGCGCACGGTACACGGTTGATGGCGCACGGTACACGGTTGATGGCGCACGGTACACGGTTGATGGCGCACGGTACACGGTTGATGGCGCACGGTACACGGTTGATGGCGCACGGTACACGGTTGATGGTGCACGGTACACGGTTGATGGTGCACGGTACACGGTTGATGGCGCACGGTACACGGTTGATGGTGCACGGTACACGGTTGATGGTGCACGGTACACGGTTGATGGCGCACGGTACACGGTTGATGGTGCACGGTACACGGTTGATGGCGCACGGTACACGGTTGATGGTGCACGGTACACGGTTGATGGCGCACGGTACACGGTTGATGGTGCACGGTACACGGTTGATGGTGCACGGTACACGGTTGATGGTGCACGGTACACGGTTGATGGCGCACGGTACACGGTTGATGGTGCACGGTACACGGTTGATGGTGCACGGTACACGGTTGATGGCGCACGGTACACGGTTGATGGTGCACGGTACACGGTTGATGGCGCACGGTACACGGTTGATGGTGCACGGTACACGGTTGATGGCGCACGGTACACGGTTGATGGTGCACGGTACACGGTTGATGGTGCACGGTACACGGTTGATGGTGCACGGTACACGGTTGATGGCCGTTGCAGGATGGAAGGTGGAGTGTTCAATAGTGAAAGGGTTTAAGGACCAAGTTGTCATAATTATGAGTGAAAGGGTTCGATGTTGTACATTTGCGTTTGATAGGGTAACGTTGTTGTTGTTGCTTTTGTTGCTGTTGCTGTGGTTGAGTGTGTGTGTGTGTGTGTGTGTGTGTGTGTGTGTGTGTGTGTGTGTGTGTGTGTGTGGTTGTGTATGTGTGTATGCGTGTGTGTGTGTGTGTGTGCGTGCCTGTGTGTGTGTGTGTGTGTGTGTGTGTCTGTGTGTGTGTGTGTGTGTGTGTGTGTGTGTGTGTGTGTGTGTGTGTGTGTGTGTGTGGTATTTAGATGTTTTACGTGTGTTATACATCGTATCCCAAAGAACAGACATCTGTATTTGTAATGATACAGATGATGCAAATCAGATCACCGTCTCCCTTTGATGAATGATTTTGTGTCAGATAAGGGAAAGGACAAAATACCTACTGAAATGTAGAAAGCTAGGGTAAGATGTACTCGTGTTGTGCTCCGTGGTAGCTGTGCCCTGTATGACGCGACGGACACGACCAATCTGAGTCAAATTGGAATACTGATACCCCCATTCCACACAACCGTTCTAGGTCCCGTTCCCGTACCGACCAAGGACGGCACAACAATGGAACGCTGCGCAAACGGCCGTTTTTGGCATCTTTGAGCAGCGTCTGACTATAGTGATAGCCGTCCCCAGGACGGCTGGGAACGGAAGCTAGAACAAGTGTGTGGAATGTGGGTATGACAACTCAGTGTGTGAGAGAGCTACCGTTGCGTTACCGTTGTTTTAAATTCCTTGAACGATCCAAGCGTTCCGTTACCGATGGGTTAAGGTTCCATTACCGTTCATTCTGATCGGGAGGGGAACGGCTAAAATGTTGAACATGCAGCCCAAACAACCGTCCCTACCGACCCGTTCAAAGCAGTTCCGTTAACGATCAATTACGTTCCATTGCGGTTCCCTCCCGATCACTCCCGTGCCCGCACTGTTCCTTGGTCGGTACGGTAACGGGACCTAGAACGGTTGTGTGGAATTGGGGTATTAGATGGTGACGTGCGTGCGTGCTTGCGTGCGTGAGTGCTTGATTTTGAACCATACCCGTAATGATTGTTTTCATGAAACCTAACGTCAACATGAGTTTTGCCCTAGATTGGGGCTTTTAGGATAATGTACAACAATTTGTGACCCCACTCTTATTATATTTAATGCGAAGTGCGTGAGTGAAGGTATTCAGCCTCCGCCTCTTCCTCCGTAGGTCTTCCCGCTGGGCTAACAATGAAACAGAAATAATGTTTCCATAAGTGGGTCAGGTCAACCGTTGGCTTATATGACCACGCAACTTTAAGTTTTTGCAAAACTTAGTTCCCCGCTTCTTGTTGTTGTTTCTATAACGATATCATTCTTGCCCAATAATTGATTAACATATTAAAGGCACAGTAAGTCTCCCGTTAACCATCACAGACACTGTCAAACTTTTACACACAGAACACACACCCTTTCGTTTTGCTTGGCGAGTCGGATTGTCTGATCAGACAATCGGGCGGCGCGTTTTGGCGCTAGACCTAACTTTTAAAATCTAAATAATAAATTGACAGCTTGTTACACAAAAAAATTCTTAAATCATAAAAGAATTCTTTGTTCATCAAGACAAGATCAGTACAACTCTAAGATTTGAAAGTTTAAAAAAAGATAGCCCGGAAGTATGCCCCGCAAAAAGTGGTTCTTGTGACTTTAATTTTTTTTTTATTAATACAAAATTCAAACTCTGCATATTAAGCAACCATGACGTTGGCTTTTTTATGTGACCAAATGGACGAATATTATAAGGCAAAAAAAAAAAAATAGGTCTGTTTACGGTAACCCGACCGACCCTATTTTTTTCGCGCGACCCTAGACTTTTTTTTGGCATTTGGGGAAAAAAAAAAAAAAAAAAAAATCCCGACCTAACGACCCTATTTTTTTGGCCTAAGATGTTTGATGGGTTGTTGACAGACCAGCTCTTTTGTCGGTCCGAGAGGGAGCATATTGTCTTGTTTCATATTTATTGACCAAGACCGAAGGCCGCGGTCAATAAATATGAAACAAAAGTCGATATGCCCCCCGAGGACCGACAAAAAAGCTGGTCTGTCAACAAACCACCAAACATCGTTTTTGTCATCATTTTGGTAGTGAGAAAATAAGTGCACAATCAACCCAGGGAGCCATGCTTTGAAACACGGGTTCCGTGCTGATAACCACACGAGTCCCGGTTTGATAACCACTGGCAATCAAAGCTGGCGTGTGAAAGCAACTTTCTGTGTTTTTGAGTTCATTAAGTGTTGGGATGAATATGTCAGGTTTGAGGATGCACAGTTCTGTAGGTTCATCTCGGTATTCCACCCCCTCGGCTTTCTGTTGTAAATATTAAGCTGAGTGATCGAATGTGGAAGCTACGTTTGGTCAAAGGTCACAGAAGATTTTGCGTCGTGCAGCGAAGGAAAGAATCGCGATCTTGTTTCCGACTCAGTACCTCTTTGTTTTTCATTAGACCTGTCATTCTGCTTGCTCGGCTTTGTTAGATGTTTGCATATCTTGTTGCTATTTTCTTTGCTTTTTATTATTGTTTCTTACTTGTGCTTCGTTTATCGATACAACGTCTTGTGCACGGGTCAAAATGTGTGTGTCAGGGGTCGTTTTACTTGAACTTGACGTTCGTGTTTCTCCGAACGCCTGTGTATCGAAACACAGATACAAGCACTCCATGACTCTGTTAGAAGACAAAACATATCGCTAGGTTTCATTTGCTTTTGATGAATGTATGACCTTTCATGAAGCAGTTTTGTTTTTTGTTTACTTTTGCCAGTTTGCCAGTTCGTTTTTGGAACTTTGCAAAGCAGTGTCGTGTTGTCTGTTTAGGTCTTGGGAAACACCAATGAAAAGAGCCGAAGAATCCCCGAGCGTTTCTATTGGGTTTGCTTTTGATTATCCATGTATAATCTGCTTCCTGCAACTATGGTAACCGGGGATTTATTGCCTGGGGAACATGATATTTATTTCCCAGGTGCTTGTGAATGAAAACTCGTGAAAATGATGACAAATGGTCTTATCCAGCCTGGGCAGATCTGAGACAGTGAGCCCAAGTATTTTCTCCCGTGAACACTGTGGCTTTAAATTGAACGATGCTTTCATTTTGCAAACGCCCGAACAAATATGTCGTGATTCTTCTTCTTCTTCTGCGTTCGATATTTATGGCCGTCATATCGTCAGATCGGTGGCTGCCATGAAGTCCGCAGTCTTCAGCAGTTCGGCAGCGGGTCTCCAGAGCTTGGTGCCCAGGCTGGTGTCTTCTGTCCAATAGTGCTGGCGTGCTGTCTTCAGCTGTGGGCAGGTCTGTAGAATGTGCTCAGGGGTTTGCTCCTCTGAGCCGCACTCACATTGGACTGTGTCACGGAGTCCCAGTCTCTTGAGGTGATTGTTCAGTCCACAGTGACCAGTGCGCTGGCGAAGAATGGTGGTCTGGCTCCTTCTGTCCAACGAGTTGATCTGGTCTTTCTGTGGGCTGTGGCCCCTTCTGTCCAACGAGTTGATCTGGTCTTTCTGTGGGCTGTGCCTCCTTCTGTCCAACGAGTTGATCTGGTCTTTCTGTGGGCTGTAGTTGTTCTGTTTCTTCCATTCAGTTTTTGACTTCCGTTTCAGAAAGGTCTTGGCTTCAGTGTAGGAAGTGGAGATTTGGAATTGGGGAAGACTTGCTCCTTCCTTTGCGAGCCTGTCTGCGCTTTCATTTCCGGCAACGCCGACATGGGCAATATATCGTCATGAACATGATCCCTGGCATTAGAAGGAATTTGTTTGTTTGTTTGTTCGTTCATGGGCTGAAACTCCCACGGCTTTTACGTGTATGACCGTTTTTACCCCGCCATTTAGGCAGCCATACGCCGCTTTCGGAGGAAGCATGCTGGGTATTTTCGTGTTTCTATAACCCACCGAACTCTGACATGGATTACAGGATCTTTTTCGTGCGCACTTGGTCTTGTGCTTGCGTGTACACACGGGGGTGTTCGGACACCGAGGAGAGTCTGCACACAAAGTTGACTCTGAGAAATAAATCTCTCGCCGAACGTGGGGACGAACTCACTCTGACAGCGGCCAACTGGATACAAATCCAGCGCTACCGACTGAGCTACATCCCCGCACCATTAGAAGGAATGAATGAACCTTTAACTCACCAATCTATTTGACAAATCATTGTTTCTTCCCTTCAAACACGCAACATTGTCAGACAAAGCTTCGCTCGTCACACCAAAGGGGAGACAAGGTCATTCAGAGGTAAGGATATCTAACCAAGATTAGAGGGCTTGCCTCTTTGCATGTTGGCTCAGATTTCTGATGCGATTTTCTTGGGCGAATCAGGTCTTGGGTCGCATCAGATAAAGTCAACTCATGCCTTGTAACATAGCCATTATTCTTTGCCAAGCTGTATCTGCTACTGTCACCTTCTTTGTAACAACATTGACAACATTGCCGGACACAAGACAGGTTTTCTGGCCTTTGTTGTGAACGATTGCATACGTCAGTGTTGGGACTCACGTACAAACAACACACATGAACAACTCTTGTTGAGGTTGTGTGTGTGTTTGTGTGTGTGTTTGTGTGTGTGTGTGTGCGTGCGTGCGTGTGTGCGTGCGTGCGTGCGTGTGTGTGCGTGCGTGCGTGCCGTGTGTGCGTGCTTGTGCGTGTATGCGTGCGTGCGTGTTTGTGTGTGTGTTTGTGTGTGTGTGTGTGTGTGTATGTGTGTGTGTGTGTGTGTATGGGAGGGGGGTAAGAGCGAGAGCGAGATACACAGACAGACAGACAGGCAGCCAGGCAGACAGGCAGACATACATACAGACAGACAGACGGACAGAAACGGTGGCAGAGAAGGTGACAGAGATAAACTAAATAAAAGCCAGAGACAGAGACACAGAACCCGAGACAGAGACAGAGAGGCTGTGTGTGTGCATGGGGGTGACATGTACTCGTGCCCCTGTAACCTGTGGTTATTCTGTCAATTTCAAACTTGGACAATTTCTCGTTGCTCTTTGTGCACTGTGTGTTGTAATGCCTCTGTCATCACGTGAGTGCTATCATGAGGGGTCAAACTAGTGTACTTGGCTGTTTGGTAGAAACGTCTGTCTCCCCCGACTCTCTCCCACGCAACGCAAGCCGAACAGATGTATGGGTAGAATTCTTCCGCCGGTATATGCTGGAAATCCGGATTCGTAATGTCTGTGGTGACGGTTTTGTTGTTGTTAATTATGTAACCGAGTGCCGAAACACTACGATCACCTCGGGAAGCGAAGTGCAATCAAACAGGATTGAAAATGTTAGGGCTAATTTCTTAGCCCTATAAAAACTGTTATGCAAACCCGAAGGTTTCCATGAACATACAGACAATCGGAAACCACCAGACCCCATCACAAACAGAATTCTACAATCCACTGGTGTTGACTTTTAGAGGCCAACAACTCGGGTGCAGAGTCTGATGTGAAAGGAGCGGTAGGCTCCCCTGTCACAATCGCCCCCGTATGAAATGAACTTCGTCCCGAAGTTCCGAACCGGGGGACCACTGTCCATCCCAAGTTCAGAATGGGAACAGCACGAACATGTTCAGTGGTCATATTATGCCATTACCGGCTGAACATATCATGCCGAGTCCCATCCCTGCTCGCAAGCGCCAGATGTAACCGAGTGCCGTTAAACACTACGATCACCTCGGGAAGCGAAGTGCAATCAAACAGGATTGAAAAAGTTAGGGCTAATTTCTTAGCCCTATAAAAACTGTTATGCAAAAACCCGAAGGTTTCCATGAACATTCAGACAATCGGAAACTACCAGACCCCATCACAAACAGATTTCCACAAACTACGGGTGTTGACTTAAAGGCCTTACCCCTTTCCACCTCTAACATCTAACCCTTTCTCTATCTGACACTCCAGCACACTCTAGCACCCACCGTTGGCTTATATGGCCACGCAACTTTAAGTTTTTGCAAAACTTAGTTCCCGGCTTTTTGTAAAAGTTGAGGCGGCACTGTCACACCTGCATTATTCAATCAAATTGATTGACATTTTGGCCAAGCAATTTTCGACGAAGGCCGGACTTCGGTATTGCATTTCAGCTTGGTGGCTTAAAAATTAATTAATGACTTTGGTCATTAAAAATCTGAAAATTGTAAAAAAAATAATTTGTTTTTAAAACGATCCACATTTACATTAATCTTTTTCTTCATCATTTTCTGATTCCAAAAACATATAAATATGTTATATTCGGATTAAAAACAAGCTTTGAAAATTAAAAATATAAAAATTATTATTAAAATAAAATTTCAGAAATCGATTAAAAAACAATGTCATCTTATTCCTTGTGGGTTCCTGATTCCAAAAACATATAGATGTGATATGTTTGGATTAAAAAAACGCTCAGAAAGTTAAAAAGAATAGAGATAAAGAAAAGCGTGCTATCCTTCTCAGCGCAACTACTACCCCGCTCTTCTTGTCAATTTCACTGCCTTTGCATCGAGCGGTGGACTGACGATGCTACGAGTATACGCTCTTGCTGTAAAAATGCAGTGAGTTCAGTTTCATTCTGTTAGTTCGACAGCTTGACTAAATGTTGTAATTTCGCCTTACGCGACTTGTCTTGATATTTATATTGTTCCGCCCATTCTGTTGCCTCTACCGTCCGATAACTGAATTTGTGTGTGTGAAATGTTTTTCATCACTTTTTCAAACCCCGTCTTTTGACTGGTGGTTGTGATGTTGGTTGTGTGTGTGTGTGTGTGTGTGTGTGTGTGTGTGTGTGTGTGTGTGTGTGTGAGTGTGCGTGTGTGTGTGTGTGCGTGTGTGTGTGTGTGTGTGTGTGTGTGTGTGTGTGTGTGTGTGTGTGTGTGAATGTTTGTGTGTGGTTGTGAATGTGTGTGTGTGTGTGTGTGTGTGTGTGTGTGTGTGTGTGTGTGTATGCCTGCCTAGGTGCAGTTCATACAACTCGTGAAGACTGGACTCCTTCAAAATATTCTGTGAATGCCAATACATCTGCCTGAATCGTGTCAGATATAGAATTTCAGCACCACTGTCTGGCTGCACCACCTCACACGTCTTCACATCGTTTTGTTTTTCTCCCCCAGTGCTTGTGAGTCAGGCAACCTTTCTCGTCTCTAATCATTTTGACATGATTGACATTTGCAAATGAAATTCTTTCTTCGTCTGAAGCACTCGTATTATGTAAAACAAAACAAAAAAACACACAAACATTCAGAACAAGAAAACTGCTTACGCTCCAGACCCATAACCGTAAATGCTTCGTTTTGTCTGATACGTGTATTACATGTTTTATGAAGTATCATTGTGTCTGTGAGTTTGTTTTTACTCGACACTCCTTTCGTGTTAGTTGAGGCAATGATTACAGAATAATCAGCGTCTTGCCAGCGAATTTTTCGGAACATTTTGAGTTAAGTCCGTTATCTGTATCGTAAGTGTTTGGCTGTCTGTTCACTTAGAAAACAACTGGGTCGAAGTACCGTCAATGTAACGTGTTGTTTTATCATGAATTAAACGTCACAATAACTTACCATTCTTTTTTTTATTCTGAATTTTAGAACGTTAGCCATCATTCAGTTTTGGGATTTGGGATGGATGTAATTGACATTTTATTAGAGAGAGAGAGAGAGAGAGAGAGAGAGAGAGAGAGAGAGAGAGAGAGAGAGAGAGAGAGAGAGAGAGAGAGAGAGAGAGAGAGAGAGAGAGAGAGAGAGAGAAAGAAAGAGAGAACGAACGAACGAACCAACTTTATTTTTCGAGGGTAATGGAGTAGATACAGCAAAGATCTTTTTTCATCCAGCCCTCGCCCAAGAGGGAATTAACTAACCAGTGCATAATATTAAAGCAGAAGAAGAAGCAAAGCAAAAACATAAAAACATGGTTATTAAATCAGACAAAGAGGAAAAAAAAAAAAAAAAAAAAAATGTTCATAGCATACATGGTCATTGGTAATGGTATACATTAAAACACACACTTTGACACACACGGTCACATGCACACAGACACACACAGACATACATGCACATACAGACACACACGCACACAGACACACGCACACACACATGTATACACACACACACACACACACACACACGCACGCACGCACACACACACACACACACACACACACACACACACACACACACACACACACACACACACACACACATGTACACATTGTACACATAATCATAAAAAAAAAACTTAACTGAAATGAAATGATTATACTAGTATATCTTCATGAACTTATCAAACAGCAGTACCTGATCGAGGCATTAAGTGCCACACGACGATGAAAGCATATACAAAAAAGTATGTCTTCTAAAACTGGCAACAGAAAGTGGCTGTCTGAGAGAGACTGGTAAACCATTCCACAGAAATGGACCTGAATATGCCAGACTAGTTTTATACAAGTCAATTCTAGGGAGGGGAACATTTAGTTTCTTCGTGCGGCTTGATGAAGTCTCAGTTAATAATATTCTTTTAGTTAAATAACCACCTGGTCTCTTGTGAGCTGCTTACAAGGATCGAAGTTCCCGTTGTCCTGAAACAAGTTCGATCTCCGGAGAACTCCGAAAAAAACCACCAAACACGCAGCCCAGAACACAATATCTTGCCTACACTCAAGGTCCAGCTGGCTTTTTATCTCTCCCGAGAGAGAGAGAGAGAGAGAGAGAGAGAGAGAGAGAGAGAGAGAGAGGGAGAGAGAGAGAGAGAGAGAGAGACGGAGAGAGAGAGAAAGAGAGAGAGAGAGAGAGAGAGAGAGAGAGAGAGAGAGAGAGAGAGAGAGAGAGAGAGAGAGAGAGAGAGAGAGAGAGAGAGAGAGAGAGAGAGAGAGAGAGAGAGAGAGAGAGATTGTATGTGCACACAAGCAACCCCGCTCTGTCCTACATAATTTAGAGACAGAGACACAAACAGGGAGACACAGAGAGTGAGACAAATCATCAACATGCGTTGTACATCAGATTATGTATGGACACAAGCCAGACATTAGCATTCCCCGGGGAAACGATTTCTGGAAATATTTATGTATATTTCATAGCACAGTGGGTGCCTTAAAACACTCCGAAGCAATAATGAAATTACAGTTGTTGCTACTTTAGAAAATGAAAAACAAGATTTCTCAGGTACTCGTTTTTGTGTTTTTTGTGGTTTTTTTTAGGGGGGCGGGGGGGGGGGGGGGGAGGGTGACGTGGTTTGGGGGATTGGGGATGGGGATAGGGGGATAGGGGGTAGGAGGGGCTATCGTCAGACGCGACAGAGCGCACATAAATACAGCAGCCCAGAAACACATCGATAAATACGCATTGACATACACGCGCACCCGTAAGCACGCATGCACAAACACCAACTCTTTAGGAACTACTGCTTGGTGTGTTAAGTCTTGCAAAGATCATGATTACTTTCTTTACCTTAATTAACACAGACACAAATGCAACGTTATTCTCTACGGATATGATTACCAACCAAATTTAGGTCAAAAGCGTATACGGGCAAATATGTCTTTCGGGTTTTGAAGTCCGGATTATGTAGTGTTCTGTTTTTACATTTAGTCAAGTTTTGACTAAATGTTTTAA
>NC_090251.1:52102100-52141828 GCF_037325665.1 Littorina saxatilis
ACAACGAACACAATGATATTAGTAAATTTCTTAAATAGATCACTCCATTACAAACATTCAAAATTTAAGTTTTACATTGTTATCATTTAACATAGTTAGCATAAATCAAGCACACACACACACACACACACGTCATCCCCTTTGTCAGTTCAAACCTCCCTCCCACGGAACTACCCCGACCTTGCGCAGTACAAGGCGAAAACAAACAGGAAGGCTCAACTTCGAGGAAGTGTCTCATCATAACGCCGACGGCCCTCGTATAATCTTAGCATATCATAATCCTGCTTCACACCGGGAATCCTCTCAGGAATTATCCCGCAGCACCCTGGCTAAGCTCTCCGGTGATAGCGTAATAATATGGCTTTCTTGCCCAGGTCACGCGATCTCCTAACGATTCCTCCTTACGTGCATATTCTGGGGATGCCACTGCACTGCAGTTTGTGTGGGCATGTCTGGCGTGCGTTGGGTAACTGATGACTTTCTGAGTTGCACCATAAAATGCAAGATGGCTAACTACGTACGCTTTGAAGCCCGAAACAGATCGACTGCTTAAGTTCCAAAATCAAGACTCAAAGAAGAAGAAAGTGTCAGTACAGGGTGCACCCCCCAACAAATGCAACCCACTTATCTGCTTATAACTCCTGCATTTGTTCAGCGAATAAATTCATAATTGATGTATACATACTGGCTTGACATATGAGATGAAAAGTTCCCAAAGTTTCAAATTTGCATGTAAAATGGCATGACTTTTGTGCTCTTTGAACATTTATTCCAAATTCGAGTATTGACTCAAAAATATGCGGTTTCGCACCGACTGGTAGACACATTAACCCGAGTTTAGGCCTGACGTCAAAAGCAAACAAAGGTTCGAGAAGACAATCGTGACCACCAGGCATTACACGTAATGCCTAAAAATACCAGGCATTACACGTAATGCCTGAAATTTGACTCTCAAAATTACGCTTATTGCCTGAAGCAATTCAGGCAATACACATTACCTCTTGGATGACGGTGAGAACATTTTTTAAGGACAAAGTGTTGACAAAATGTCATGGTGTAAATATAGTAACTGACATTCAATCAAGTGAGCTTTGAAATGAATGTACATTTTATTTTGCGATTATGAGTGATGGTTCGCAATGCAAAATAATATATTTCTGACATAGTGTTTACCACAGTTTGAATTTCACGTAAGTTTGAGTGCATGTCACAATGAAAAGCCTAGGTCCAATATTTCCAGACGAGTTTTCACCAGTTGCTTATTCGTCACCATGGAGGATAATGAAAAAGACCAATTGTTTACTCGACGTTTGTTTGAACATTATGAAAAGGACGGCAAAAGTTGCTCCCGAAAACTGTGTACTTCAGAACAATCGAAGAAGTAAAAGCTGCCTTCCAGAAAACGACAATGTCACGTCATGAGTATCATCTCTTGGGAAAGTAAGTGATGTGTGGTGATTGTCAAAAACAGATTTGAGTGTTGGTATTCAGCTCTACGTCTATCGTGAAACAATACTGAAACCGGGTTATCTCCAATGCTGTGTCTGATAGAGTAATTGACACATAATTATAATGTCAAAGGGAAGTAACAAAAAAGTACACTGACTGTATCGTTCTTGCTAGAATAAAAACAGCTAATAAGAAAATTGCGTTGTGTTATCTCACATACCGGGGCTGTTGAAAGCTACGATATCAAATTATTATTAATGTTCGCTTGAGAAACACTGTGTAAACGGTTTTTTTTTTCTCATAAGAAAGATATGTTATTATTATTCGACGTAAGTTGTTCACGATCTTTAGTAGTTTGAATGTAGCGCTCGGGTACATTGACATGTTGTTGTTTTAGCAAGATGAATTCAATCTGGACCCTGTCCTACGTGAACCCCACTTTACAAATCTTTGTGCGCAGAGTGTCAGAAGAAGAAACGAGCGAGAGTCAAAGGTGTTGTTGTTCGACCGATTCTATCAAACGATATTCAGGCATTACACGTAATGCCTGGTTTCATTTAATGCCTCTTACAGGTTTCAGGCATTACGCGTAATGCCTGGTATTTTTAGGCATTACGTGTAATGCCTAGTGGTCACAGGCATTACGCGTAATGCCTGAACATTTCAGGCATTACGCGTAATGCCTGGTTTCACTTAATGCCTGTAACATATATATCAAATCTTTCTTCAACTTCATAGTCTTCTTTCTGCCCTACTCACCAAAGTAGAAGGCATCTAATTCAGACTCATCAAAAGAAGTTGTACAACGCTGTCGCCGCTACATGCAGATGATGTGATATTCTGTACTTCACAAGATTGCTTCAGTCTTTTCGCGAAAGAAGACACTTGTGTATGCAGATAGACAATATCACTGAAAGGAATACTCTCGCAGACACAGTTTCTACTACCCTACCCATCCCTAAACTTAATAATTCTATTGAGACATTTTTGGCAGAGACATTTCCAACAGCGCCTGAAGCAGAACTAAGAGACATGGTATTGAAAAGTAGGAGCAGTTGGCATCCACATGCCTTCGGCTTCTTTTTCTTTCTTTCTTTCTTTAATTCTTTCCTTCTTTCTTTGCTTCTTTTTTGTCTTCTCTTTAAGTGAAACGGTATTGACCTAAAAGGCCTGGGAAGTTATGTTGAAATGTAGAAAAATAACAGGAATGAGTTTAACAACGCTTTATTTGTTATGGCAAATTTATCATTATGCATTCTTTTACGAATTGTAATTTCTGTTGATGAAAGAACTTACATGGAACGCCTGCCGTGTAATGTTGGAATGTAGAAAGACGACATACCTTCGCTTTATGACATTACTCCTTTGATACTCGTTGTTTTTTTTAACGTATTTTCGTCTTGGAAAGGTACAACAACACATATCTGTCCGGGATCTTATGTAAGATACGCGTATTCTTTGACTGAAACCAATGACCAAAGTCCACTCTATTATTATGTGACTTTTATGCATTGCATGACAAAATATAAAACTGCCCGAATAAAACATTTTAAGGAACAGAGAAGGCGTCTGTGGGTTGCTGGCCACATGGATAGCGCGAGAGAGAGAGAGAGAGAGAGAGAGAGAGAGAGAGAGAGAGAGAGAGAGAGAGAGAGAGAGAGAGAGAGAGAGAGAGAGAGAGAGAGAGAGAGAGAGAGAGAGAGAGAGAGAGAGAGAAGGGTGTGTTTTACTGTACAGGGTTACTGATGTATATTAGAAATTGGGTCATCAAACACCCTTCCACTCTTCCGGCCACCCCCCCCCCCCCCGCCCTCCCCCACCCATCCCGCCCCAGTTACCGACAAGCAGGTCAGTGTATCACAAACCCTTTTTTATTTCTTTCTCGCTGACGATTTGTTCGTCTTCCTCGCTCCCTCCCACCGTCTGATTTGCATGCATATTGTCTGAAGGCCTGCCGGAAGGTGACACTAAACTGACAAGACGGTTTTCATATAACTCAGGAACATCAGCACCAGTCTTTCTCACAACTTTTTGTCCGGTTTCATCCGCAGAAAAGTATGGGTGCAGGACTTGGACGTTGACAAGGCTGACTCAAAATCGCATGGCAAGCCATACGTCATGATACGAAAGTGACATCCCTGCAGACTTTACTCTACTGTTTGAAGAGTGGCGTAATAAGGTTAAATGTATATGCATATTCTTTCTCGTGTAAGCGAACATCCTACCATCACATATCTGTCCGAGTTCTTATGTGAGATACGCGTATTCTTTGACTGAAACCAATTACCAAAGTTCACTCGATTATTATGTGACTTCTATGCATTGCATGACACAATATAAAATTGTCTGAATAAAAAAAAAGTTGAGAAAATAAATTACCAACATTTACAACCGTGGCTGATTCCTATCCCACGTTGAAACTTTTGTTGTTGAATTAATTTGGAAAGTGACACATGTGTCAATCTTTTAAAATCAATTCAGAAAAAGAGTAAGGAGGATATATTCACACGGTCACATGATACTAACCCTAACCTTATTGGAACACCTTTTCAACGGGTGAAAGAACAAGGCACACAGTTCCTAGTCTCCTATCTGAGGACAACGCTGTTAAGAAACAGAAGGCGTCTGTGGGTTGCTGGTCACATGGATAGCGAGAGAGAGAGAGAGAGAGAGAGAGAGAGAGAGAGAGAGAGAGAGAGAGAGAGAGAGAGAGAGAGAGAGAGAGAGAGAGAGAGAGAGAGAGAGATTGGGAGAGAGAGATTGGGAGAGAGAGAGAGAGAGAGAGAGAGAGAGAGAGAGAGAGAGAGAGAGAGAGAGAGAGAGAGAGAGAGAGAAAGGGAGAGAGAGAGAGAGCGAGTGAGAGAGAGAGAGAGAGGACGAGAAAGAAAAAGAGTGAGAGAGAGAGAGAGAAAAAGAGAGAGATAAAGGGAGAGAGAGAGCGAGAGAGAGAGAGAGCGAGTGAGAGAGAGAGAGAGAGAGGGAGAGAGAGGGAGAGAGAGAGAGCGAGTGAGAGAGAGAGAGAGAGGAAGAGAAAGAGTGAGAGAGAGAGAAAGAGAGAGAGATAAAGGGAGAGAGAGCGAGAGAGAGAGAGCGAGCGAGCGAGAGAGAGAGAGAGAGGGAGAGAGAGAGAGAGAGAGAAAGGGAGGGAGAGAGAGAGCGAGTGAGAGAGAGAGGAAGAGAAAGAGAAAGAGTGTGAGAGAGAGAGAGAAAGAGAGAGAGATAAAGGGAGAGAGAGAGAGAGCGAGAGAGAGAGAGAAAGGGAGAGAGAGAGCGAGTGAGAGAGAGAGAGAGGAAGAGAAAGAGTGAGAGAGAGAGAAAGAGAGAGAGAGATAAAGGGACAAAGAGAGAGAGAGAGCGAGAGCGAGAGAGAGAGAGAGAGAGAGAGAGAGAGAGAGAGAGAGAGAAAGAGAAAGAGAGAGAGAGAGGAGAAAAAAGAGAGAGAAAGAGACAGACAGACATAGATACAGAGAGAAAAAGACAGAAAACAAACAGACAGACATTGACAGAGACTTGAGAGACAGAATAAAGAGAGATTCGATGTCCACGTTTGCACAGATACCATTCTCTTCCCGAATGTATACACATCCACACTTTGCGTCAAGGAGAAAGTCACACAGTGCTAGGCCCTGAAGACAAAGCTAGTAGAAAAAAGCGAAAGGGCCCAGAAGCTGACCACAATACCCCTGTCCCATATTGATTGAGTTCGCCTCCGAGTATACACGAGGTCCTGAATCAGTAAATATACACTTCGTCTTATTATCGATGGCATTTTTGTTCTTTGCTTTTGTTTCTTGGAGGCTTTTGTTAGAGGTTGGGGCTTTCCGTGGAAATTTTCCATCACTCTCTAGTTGTGTTCCCTTCTGTTTCATACGCCCTACAACCATCGCATGAATGCACCTCTTGGGGGACTGAAAGCCTCCTCTGACAAGTCTTTGGTTTTACTAATTCATCTAGACGGGCGCAGTGGCGTGGTGGTAAGACATAGGCCTCCTAATCGGGAGGTCGTGAGTTCGAATCCCGGTCGCTGCCGCTTGGTGGGTGAAGAATGGAGATTTTTCCGATCTCCCAGGTCAACTTATGTGCAGCAGACCTGCTAGTGACTTAAGCCCCTTCGTGTGTACACGCAAACCACAAGACCAAGAAGAAGAAGAAGAAGAAGAAGAAGAAGAAGACTAATTCATCTTAACGAAAGTGTTGTTTGTCTCTGTTGTTGCTCCTGTTGGACTAACTCGGTGAAGGAAGACCAACACGTCACGTCATGCTGACAGGAACGTTCTCAATGAACTACAGAGCAGAAGCGGAAGCCCTGGCCTGAGGACTGCAGTCGGTGTCCTTGAACTTACGGTGACCTTTGTCGTTCACAGGCTGGTGTTAGTGTCACGTGCACTGACGTTTAAATTTGTTCCTGTAGTGAATGTAAGTTTCAAGTCATTGCTGTAAGCGACAAATTATGTCACAGGGGCGGATCAGTTGCTTTGTAAGGGGGGGGGGGCACTTTGAATCGAAAGTGAATGTGATGGGCGCGAAGCGCCCGAATTTGCCAGGGGGGTCCGGGGGCATGCCCCCCCCGCAAAAAATTTTGGCGCAAAGAAGCAAAATGGTGCCATCTGGTGCCATTTGAACTTAGAAATGGTCATAGAATCAGCTTTCCAATTTTTTTATTTTTTTTCGGGGGGGCGGGGGGGGGGGGGGCACGTGCCCCCTGTGCCCCCCCCCCCTCGTCCGCCCCTGTGTCAAATACTAACTCGTGTTATCCTGTCACTGTCGGCATATCTGCCCAAAAGCCTCTGATATAAGGGGTAATGCGAAATCTCTCTGTCTCTCTCCGTCTCTCTGTGTCTCTCTGTGTCTCTCTCTGTGTCTCTCTCTTTGTCTCTCTCTCTTTCTCTCTGTCTCTTTTTACATTTAGTCAAGTTTTGACTAAATGTTTTAACATAGAGGGGGAATCGAGACGAGGGTCGTGGTGTGTGTGTGTCTGTCTGTGTGTGTGTGTGTGTGTAGAGCGATTCAGACTAAACTACTTGGCCGATCTTTATGAAATTTGACATGAGAGTTCCTGGGTATGATATCCCCGGACTTTTCTTTAATTTTTTTCGATAAATACCTTTGATGACGTCATATCCGGCTTTTTGTAAAAGTTGAGGCGGCACTGTCACACCCTCATTTTTCCATTAAATTGATTGAAATTTTGGCAAAGCAATCTTCGACGAAGGCCGGGGTTTGGTATTGCATTTCAGCTGGGTGGCTTAAAAACTAATGAGTGAGTTTGGTCATTAAAAATCGGAAACTTGTAATTAAAATTATTTTTTTATTAAACGATCCAAAAACAATTTCATCTTATTCTTCGTCATTTTCTGATTCCAAAAACATATACATATGTTATATTTGGATTTAAAAACAAGCTCTGAAAATTAAAAATATAAAAATTATGATCAAAATTAAATTTCCGAAATCGATTCAAAAACTATTTCATCTTATTCCTTGTCGGTTCCTGATTCCAAACACATATAGATATGATATGTTTGGATTAAAAACACGCTCAGAAAGTTAAAACGAAGAGAGGTACAGTAAAGCGTGCTATGAAGCACAGCGCAATCGCTACCGCGCCAAACAGGCTCGTCACTTTCACTGCCTTTTGCACTAGCGGCGGACTACGTTCAGTTTCATTCTGTGAGTTCCACAGCTTGACTAAATGTAGTAATTTCGCCTTACGCGACTTGTTTTCTCTCTCTCTCTCTTATCTTTCTCTCCCTCTGTGTGTGTGTCTGTCTCTCTTTCTCTCTGTCTCTTTTTACATTTAGTCAAGTTTTGACTAAATGTTTTAACATAGAGGGGGAATCGAGACGAGGGTCGTGGTGTATGTGTGTGTGTGTGTGTGTGTGTGTGTGTGTGTGTGTGTGTCTGTCTGTCTGTGCGTGTGTGTGTGTGTCTGTGTGTGTGTGTAAGTGTGTGTAGAGCGATTCGGACTAAACTATTGGGCCGATCTTTATGAAATTTGACATGAGAGTTCCTGGGAATGATATCCCCGGACGTGTTTTTCTTTTTTTCGATAAATACCTTTGATGACGTCATATCCGGCTTTTTGTAAAAGTTGAGGCGGCACTGTCACACCCTCATTTTTCAATCAAATTGATTGAAATTTTGGCAAAGCAATTTTCGACGAAGGCCGGACTTTGGTATTGCATTCCAGCTTGGTGGCCTAAAAACTAATGAATGAGTTTGGTCATTAAAAATCGGAAACTTGTAATTAAAATTATTTTTTTATTAAACGATCCAAAAATAATTTCATCTTATTCTTCGTCATTGTCTGATTCCAAAAACATATACATATGTTATATTTGGATTACAAACAAGCTCTGAAAATTAAAAATATGAAAATTATGATGAAAATTAATTTTCCGAAATCGATTTAAAAACAATTTCATGTCGGTCCCTGATTCAAAAAACATATAGATATGATATGTTTAGATTAAAAACAAACTCAGTAAGCTAAAAAGAATAGACATACAGAAAAGCGTGTTATCCTGCTCAGCGCGACCACTACCGCACTATTCTGCATGGCTTGTCGATTTCACTGCCTTTGCCACGAGCGGTGGACTGACGAAACTACGAGTATGTGGTCTTGGTGAAAAAAGCAGAGCGTTCAGTTTCATTCTGTGAGTTCGACATCTTGACTAAATGTTGTTATTTCGCCTTACGCGACTTGTTTTTCTCTCTCCTCTCTCTGCCTCTCTGTCTCTTTGTCTCTCTCTCTGTCTCTCTCTCTGTCTCTCTCTGTCTATGTCTCTGTGTCTCTCTGTCTCTGTCTCTCTCTCTCTGTCTCTCTCTCTCAATCTTTAAGCTGTGCTCAAAAAGATGAGTTGGTAGGTCGGCCAGCGCCCAAAAGCAATTCTTCGTGCACCAGTCAAGCGTACAAGTCGATTGACTTACTTCCTTAAAGACAAGCCAACAGACCACCCGAGAGCAAGCCTGTTATCGTCGTCTAGCGTTCTTCATCGAGTTACTATTGTTAACCAACGAACCATTTTCCCCCGCGACCACTGATCGATTTCGTGTCTTAAAACGTCCGATTTTCTGACAATCTCACTCTTTGTAATCCTGTTATGTTACGCACAAAGGAAGAAACATATATCGGGAACACATGAGGGGATAAAGCCCTAGACGGTTTCGCCTACTTGGTGCTGCATCAGCAGAACAACTATTGAAAATAATTAGCTTCCCCAAAAAAGTTGGACCTACATTTGTGAAAGTTTATACACTAATTACATTCATCGCTAAAGTTTTGTAACCGTCGCTTTCGGCAACAGAAATCTGATGGGGCCGCCACCACAATTTATTGTTCTTTGGGATAGGAGATACGAAGTCGTTTAGTCTCATCCTGCGTCCAATCAGACACAATAGACCTGTGACGTACAAGAGAACGCAGGACACTTCTACGCACCAATGGGCGCTATCGACTAGGGGATATCTGCGGTATACCAAGGACACTTCTACGCACCAATGGGCGCTATCGACTAGGGGATATCTGCGGTATACTAAGGACACTTCTACGCACCAATGGGCGCTATCGACTAGGGGATATCTGCGGTATACTAAGGGCACTTCTACGCACCAATGGGCGCTATCGACTAGGGAATATCTGCGGTATCCTAAGGACAGAGAGCAAGAAAGGTCCTATGTGATCCTAAGTGACATGGGAATTAACAGATTATTTGCCTGTTTCTTCTGTGATCTATATTGTGTTTCAAATGTTTTTTTAATGGTGGGAATCAGATTTTCTCAGAGATATATGGGCTCACAAACGGAGATATTTCATAAAACGTTCTTCCCAATTTGAAGATTTTTGCACATTCTGGTATGAGATGATACTTCCTGTGGGCAAAACAACACTGCTACTTCATGACGTTCTGGCTGTAACGCAACACATCAATATCATGCCTTTTTCAACGAAGTTGACAAATGGTTTGCATTTTAAATGAGATAAGAGACAAGAACTCTTTTCAGGAAACTCTTCATAAATGCCTTATCGAAAGAGTTGATTACAAATTCTTCTTCGTTCATGGGCTTAGACTCCCACGTTCACTCATGTTTTTAGCACGAGTGGATTTTTACGTGTATGACCGTTTTTACCCCGCCATTCAGACAGCATACGCCGATTTCGGGGGAGGCATGCTGGGTATTTTCGTGTTTCTATAACCCACCGAACTCCGACAAGGATTACAGGATCTTTTCCGTGCGCACTTGGTCTTGTGCTTGCGTGTACACACGAAGGGGCTTAAGTCACTTGCAGGTCTGCACATAAGTTGACCTGGGAGATCGGACAAATCTCCACTCTTAACCCACCAGGCGGCAGCGACCGGGATTCGAACTCACGACCTTCCGATTAAGAGGCCGATGTCTTACCACCACGCCACTGCGCCTGTCGAGCCCTCTTTTCACACTCGTATACCAAATGATCCGCTACATACTCCCTCAAAGACTTATCGTACGAACCAAAAGTGCATTAATTATGTAAGATCATTCACCTGTGTACGTACCCGATCATTGTTGATCGAAGAAACAAAAGAAAACCCGACATCCCCCAGGATTTAATCATAGAAAAACAAAATCGACCGCAAGACCACAGTACAGCTGCAGTACAGTTAATACACAAATCCCATCAACAGTCGCCAGAGTAGTGTTACGCTAGCCAATGACGGTGCGAGGAAACAAAATATAACCAAAACTCCCTCAGGATTTAGACACGAAAGCAAAAAGACCAAAGCCCCAGAGAGCTCAGCATTGCAGGAAAACAATCCCAATGATTGGTGCCAGAATAGTCTTACGGTAGCCGTCATCGCACAGAGAGGACTGTTTCATGCACACTGATAAGGCCAAAAAAAAAAATAGGTCTGTTTACGGTAACCCGACCGACCCTAGTTTTTTCGCGCGACCCTAGACTTTTTTTTGGCATTTGGGAAAAAAACAAAACAAAAAAAAACCTTGGTTTTTTTGGCAAAATAACGTAAAAATATGGGTTTTTTGAAAGAAACAAAATAAATAAAAAAAAAATCATGACCTACCGACCCTATTTTTTCGGCCTATGTTACCGTAAACAGACCTTTTTTTTTTTTGGCCTAATGGGATTTCGCCCGAGTTGGTCATCCCACGGTTGCTCCCCTTTTCCAATCTTCCATGCTGCGCTATTATTGAGTTTGGCGGGTGGCGGTAGAAATCCCTGGAGTTTGAATAATAACAGGCTTGGCTCCCAGCGCTGTAATGCGCTATTGAAGTCAACGGCACAGGACATGGAAGGGCGTTGAACTTCATGAAAGGTTGTCTCAGTTTAAGTCAACTCAGTGTTAAGGTTAGAAAGGCAGAGTCAGTTTCGATGAAGGTGAACGGTGTGTGAAATAGACTTGTCGTTAAAGGTTTGAATGTAATACTACCTCCGCTCAGTGTCGGCCACACTCAAAGCTAGGACCGCGACAATCACAAGACTCAGCTGGTGGAGCACTTGTCACGGGCTCGAATCCAGGCCCGGACGGACACTGGCTAACTTTATGTGCAGACTCAGAGACGGCATCCATGTTCCACTCCCGTGTTACCACTGTGGCACGTAAAAGACCTCGGTCACTCTGCCATAAATGCAGGTGGCTGATTACAACTAAAACACGCATACACCTGTGAATCGCATCTAAAACCGGGGTTAACAACCCTAATGGTTTCACCGTGAGGGCGTAAAACAACATTAACGTTCGTACAAGACCATTCTCAAAATTTCAAGTGTAGGATCATAAGCAATAGCAGCAGCAGCAGCAGCAGCAGCAGCAGCAGCAGCATCAACATCGACAGTAGCAGTAACAGCAGCAGCTAGAACAAAAACTGCATCAGCAGAAAGAACGAAAACAAGAACAACTGAACGACAAATAGGACGGCGCGTACCATAATAGTTACATGCAATGTGTTATTCATTGATATGTGTGTGATTGTACTGTAAACAATGTTATGTTTTTCCCCCAATGATTGCACATCGTTTTGAGCAGGGTTTAACTCTGGATATACGCGCTTAAGAAATATAATGCATTAGTATTAGTATTAACAGCCGTAAAGCCTCTGCTCTGTTAACACCACCACACACGGCAGCAACAACAACAGCAATACTGCATTGATGGGCAACAGACTCAATTTGGAGAAAACATCCTTAATCATCATCATCTATCTATATATATATACGACTAGTGTCTGTGTGTCTGTGTGTGTGTCTGTCTGTGCGCGATGCACGGCCAAAGTTCTCGATGGATCTGCTTCAAATTTGGTGGGCTTATTCAGAGAGACCCCGGACACAACCTCATCGATGAGATATTTCAACACGTGCTCTCAGCGCGCAGCGCTGAACCGATTTTGGTTCCACCTCAGCTATTTTGGTTCCACCTCAGCTACCCGGGCCCCCATACCGACACACCATAGCCGCTACACCACATCACAACGCCAAAGTTCTCGGTGGATCTTTTTCAAATTTGGACACCGTATTCAGCTACACCCCGGACACAATATCATCGATGAGATATTTCAACACGTGCTCTCAGGGCGCAGCGCTGAACTGATTTGGGTTTTTGTGTTCATTTCACCATTATAAGTAACTCTTCCTTATCTTCTCCAGTGTTTGGCGTTTATCTCCCTTCCTTCGTGTGGCTTTCCCGTTTGTAAGTTACTATTACTATTTTTAGAATGTCACTGCGCTGTCCACTGCGCTGTCCACAACGCTTCCCTTGCACCCGTAAGTTGTTCTTACTGTCAAAGTGAAAAGGTCGAATCAATTTATAGCCACGCGAAAAATACACTCTCACCTATCTCTATATATTTATAGATACAGATATGCATATATATATACGGCTTCTCTGTGTGTGTGTGTGTTTGTGTGTGTGTGTGGGCAAAAACCTGTGTATTGTAGAGTTCTGTTTGTGATGTGGTCTAGCGGCTTTTGTCTGTCTGTATGTTCTGGCATGTGAGAAGCCACAGCAGATAATATAGGGCTAAGAAATAAGCTCTAATATTCTCAATCCCGTTTGACAGGATTTCGCCTTCAAAGGTGATTGTGGTGAACCGCAACGCTGTCTGTCTCTGTCTCGCGCCGTTCACCCCAAATTCCCGTTTCTGAGTTGCTATTTATAGAATGTCACTGCGCTGTCCAGAACGCTTCCCTTGCACCCGTAAGTTGTTCTTACTGTCAAAGTGAAAAGGTCGAATCAATTTATAGCCACGCGAAAAATACACTCTCACCTATCTCTATATATTTATAGATATAGATATACATCTATATATATATACGACTAGTGTCTGTGTGTCTGTGTGTGTGTCTGTCTGTGCGCGATGCACGGCCAAAGTTCTCGATGGATCTGCTTCAAATTTGGTGGGCTTATTCAGAGAGACCCCGGACACAACCTCATCGATGAGATATTTCAACACGTGCTCTCAGCGCGCAGCGCTGAACCGATTTTGGTTCCACCTCAGCTATTTTGGTTCCACCTCAGCTACCCGGGCCCCCATACCGACACACCAAAGCCAAAGTTCTCGGTGGATCTTTTTCAAATTTGGACACCGTATTCAGCTACACCCCGGACACAATATCATCGATGAGATATTTCAACACGTGCTCTCAGCGCGCAGCGCTGAATCGATTTTGGTTTTTGTGTTCATTTCACCATTATAAGTAACTCTTCCTTATCTTCTCATATTCTCCAGGTTTTCAGCGTTTACCTCCCTTCCTTCGTAATGGTGCACTATAGTGTGAGTGGAGCGTCTTCGGATATTCCCGGCGTTCTGTTACTGTTACTATTTTTAGAAGGTCAACGCAGTGTCCAGAACGTAAATTGGACCCGTAAATTATCCTCACTGTAAAAGTGCAAAGGTCGAATCAATTTATAGCCACGCGAAAAATACACTGTCATCTATCTCTCTATAGATACGGCTTCTCTGTGTTTTTGTGTGTGTGTGTGTGTGTGTGTGTGTGTGTGTGTGTGTGTGTGTGTGTGTGTGTGTGTGTGTGTGTGTGTCTCTATGTGAGCAACACCTGTGCATTGTTCAGTTCTGTTTGTGATGTGGTCTGGCGGCTTTTGTGTAAATTTATGTCTCCACAGAGCATTATCAACTCAACCCCACCCCCTGCCCTCCTCTCCTTATTTTTTGTTTCTTTCTTTCCTCTTTTTGAAAGCGGACAAACACTCAAGTCCTTAATGGCTCAAAACCGTAGGACTTTTAATATTAATTTTAACGTAAATTTATGTACTGGCCTTCCTTTTAGAAGCCATAACTTGCTCAGTCCTGTTTGAGTGGAGTTCGCCTCCAAAGGTGATTAACACTGTTACATTCGTCGACAAGGATGGGACTCGATATGGTCAGGAATGGCATTATGGCCACTGAATCATTTTCGTGCTGTTCCCATTCCACGAATCTGGGAGGGACCTAAGCTTGGCGGGTCCATTGTTCGGACCCGGCGAAGCCGGCGTACGGCTCTAAGTACTTCTTCCCGGCGAAGCCGGCTACCCGGCGAAGCGGGTATTCATTCTAGTATATATATATACGGCTTCTCTGTGTGTGTGTTTGTGTGTGTGTGTGTGTGGGCAAAAACCTGTGGATTGTAGAGTTCTGTTTGTGATGGGGTCTAGCGGCTTTTGTCTGTCTGTATGTTCTGGCATTTGAGAAGCCACAACAGATAATATAGGGCTAAGAAATAAGCTCTAAAATTCTCAATCCCGTTTGACAGGACTTCGCCTGCAAAGGTGATTGTGATGAACCGCCACGCTGTCTGTCTCTGTCTCGCGATTCACCCCGGCGAAGCCGGGTATTCCTCTAGTATTCAATATACAAAGGAAACTTGTAATTAAAATTATTTTTTATTAAACGATCCAAACATATAATTTCATCTTATTCTTCGTCATTGTCTGATTCCAAAAACATATACATATGTTATATTTGGATTACAAACAAGCTCTGAAAATTAAAAATATGAAAATTATGATGAAAATTAATTTTCCGAAATCGATTTAAAAACAATTTCATGTCGGTCCCTGATTTAAAAAACATATAGATATGATATGTTTAGATTAAAAACAAACTCAGTAAGCTAAAAAGAATATATATACAGAAAAGCGTGTTATCCTGCTCAACGCGACCACTACCGCACTATTCTGCATGGCTTGTCGATTTCACTGCCTTTGCCACGAGCGGTGGACTGACGAAACTACGAGTATGTGGTCTTGGTGAAAAAAGCAGAGCGTTCAGTTTCATTCTGTGAGTTCGACATCTTGACTTCTTCTTCTTCTTCTGCGTTCGATGTTGGACATCTTGACTAAATGTTGTTATTTCGCCTTACGCGACTTGTTTTTTTCTCTCCTTTCTCTGCCTCTCTGTCTCTTTGTCTCTCTCTCTCCTGTCTCTCTCTCTGTCTCTCTGTCTCTGTCTCTGTCTCTCTTTCTCTGTCCCTCTCTCTCTCTCTCTCTCTCTCTCTCTCTCTCTCTCTCAATCTTTAAGGGGCTTAAGTCACTTGCAGGTCTGCACATAAGTTGACCTGGGAGATCGGAAAAATCTCCACTCTTAACCCACCAGGCGGCAGCGACCGGGATTCGAACTCACGACCTCCCGATAAGAGGCCGATGTCTTACCACCACGCCACTGCGCCTGTCGAGCCCTCTTTTCACACTCGTATACCAAATGATCCGCTACATACTCCCTCAAAGACTTATCGTACGAACCAAAAGTGCATTAATTATGTAAGATCATTCACCTGTGTACGTACCCGATCATTGTTGATCGAACAAACAAAAGAAAACCCGACATCCCCCAGGATTTAATCATAGAAAAACAAAATCGACCGCAAGACCACAGTACAACTGCAGTGCAGTTAATCCACAAATCCCAACAACAGTCGCCAGAGTAGTGTTACGCTAGCCAATGACGGTGCGAGGAAACAAAATATAACCAAAACTCCCTCAGGATTTAGACACGAAAGCAAAAAGACCAAAGCCCCAGAGAGCTCAGCATTGCAGGAAAACAATCCCAATGATTGGTGCCAGAATAGTCTTACGGTAGCCGTCATCGCACAGAGAGGACTGTTTCATGCACACTGATAAGGCCAAAAAAAAAATAGGTCTGTTTACGGTAACATAGGCCCAAAAAATAGGGTCGGTAGGTCGGGATTGTTTTTATTTTTATTTTTTTTTTTTCCCAAAAACCATATTTTTACGTTATTTTGCCAAAAAAACCGAGATTTTTTTTCTTTTTTTCCCCAAATGCCAAAAAAAAGTCTAGGGTCGCGCGAAAAAACTAGGGTCGGTCGGGTTACCGTAAACAGACCTATTTTTTTTTGTGGCCTAATGGGATTTCGCCCGAGTTGGTCATCCCACGGTTGCTCCCCTTTTCCAATCTTCCATGCTGCGCTATTATTGAGTTTGGCGGGTGGCGGTAGAAATCCCTGGAGTTTGAATAATAACAGGCTTGGCTCCCAGCGCTGTAATGCGCTATTGAAGTCAACGGCACAGGACATGGAAGGGCGTTGAACTTCATGAAAGGTTGTCTCAGTTTAAGTCAACTCAGTGTTAAGGTTAGAAAGGCAGAGTCAGTTTCGATGAAGGTGAACGGTGTGTGAAATAGACTTGTCGTTAAAGGTTTGAATGTAATACTAAAAGAGAAACATTCACCTCCGCTCAGTGTCAGCCACACTCAAAGCTAGGACCGCGACAATCACAAGACGGCATCCATGTTCCACTCCCGTGTTACCACTGTGGCACGTAAAAGACCTCGGTCACTCTGCCATAAATGCAGGTGGCTGATTACAACTAAAACACGCATACACCTGTGAATCGCATCTAAAACCGGGGTTAACAACCCTAATGGTTTCACCGTGAGGGCGTAAAACAACATTAACGTTCGTACAAGACCATTCTCAAAATTTCAAGTGTAGGATCATAAGCAATAGCAGCAGCAGCAGCAGCAGCAGCAGCAGCAGCAGCATCAACATCGACAGTAGCAGTAACAGCAGCAGCTAGAACAAAAACTGCATCAGCAGAAAGAACGAAAACAAGAACAACTGAACGACAAATAGGACGGCGCGTACCATAATAGTTCCTTTAAACATTATTTTATTCGTAAACAGACACATGATAATATAACAACATCATTAAGAAGGAGCACAACAAGTTTAAAACTTATGGTAAGTGCTCACATAAACATTCCTGAAATTTCATGGCGGATTATGATCAATGCGACACATTTTTTGAAAAAAGAGATGAGACCAACAAACAAAAATTATGTAAAAAAAAAAATTTAAAAAAAGGAAAAAAAAAGAAAAGGAGAAAAACAGCAGGGAAAACTTAGTTTAAATTATCGAACACAATCTGTGTCAATACCGAAAACGAAAACAAATACAAAACGAGAACGAAAGACACAACAAAATATAAAAAAGGATGGGCCCCAAGTAATATATTTAGAAAAACCCACACCAACATCGAACTAAGGTGTCCCAAAGCGGTTTGATTTCTCAATATAGCTTTGGACAACAACAAAAATAGCACTATTTTCAAATATGGAAATGTTTGAATCACCTGTCAGGAGTGTGTCAATATTAACAAATTCTGGAGCTAATGCACCGATTGTTGCGGTTCTTGCATCATTAAACAGGGGACATGATAGCAAATAGTTTCAGCAAAATAACCACAATAATAGTTACATGCAATGTGTTATTCATTGATATGTGTCTGATTGCACTGTAAACAATGTTATGTTTTTCCCCCAATGATTGCGCATCGTTTTGAGCAGGGTTTAACTCTGGATATACGCGTTTAAGAAATATAATGCATTAGTATTAGTATTAACAGCCGTAAAGCCTCTGCTCTGTTAACACCACCACACACGGCAGCAACAACAACAGCAATACTGCATTGATGGGCAACAGACTCAATTTGGAGAAAACATCCTTAATCATCATCATATTCAATATACAAAGGAAACGGCATACCAGTTGGACAACTTTTTTCACAAATCAAATACATTCGTGCGCTTTGAAACGGCACCGATGACACAAAGTAAAATGTCCAATGAGAGAGCATAGTGTCCTTTGTTCTCTTACTGTGTTCATGCTTTCATGTCACACTTCTGCTTTCAATATTTTAATCCTTTTGTCACTTCATCCGCCTTTCTGTCCGTTCTTTCCGTTCATCCTAATTTTCTGCCGAGTGAATAATCCATTCTAAATTGAAAGAGGCATATTTGACATTCCATCTCTTGTGTGTTGGAATCCCATTTGCGGAACGTAGCTTTATTTTATTCTGATCATTTCCCTGTCAAATTATGCACTATATGTGATAGCAATAATTCAATGGACGCAACAAGCATAATTCTGCCGGTGGGGTTTCTAGCAAGTCTCCCGCGTTCCTCTCATGGCGGAGCGACTCATGCATGATAATTGTTGCCAGCATTTGAGTTCGGGAAAGCCGCAACTGTGGCTCCATAAAACTTTCAATCCTTTGAAAGTTTTTTTTCTTCTCCTTTTTTCCCCAGGGATGTGAAAGAGGACACGGAGGAGTTGGAGAGGAAAGTGTCAGCTCGAGTTCATTCTCCACGTTTTGAATTTCCAGGGAAAAATTAGATGTGTCGAGGTGTGTAAATGTTTGGATGACATATGGCCACCCGCTGACAGACAGACATACCGACATACAGACAGAGAGACAGACAGACAGGGGGACAGAGAGACAGACACACATACAGAAAGACTGACAGACTGACAGAGTGACTGACTGACTGACAGGCAGACATACCGACATACAGACAGACAAACAGACAGACAGACAGAAATGCAGGAAAGCAGGGAGTGACACAATGGAGACATTACTGTGAGCTGTATATTAGCTGTATGTTAGCCGTAGGTTAGCTACTCTTAGATTTCGCAGGTACAGCTATATTTACACCCCCGGTATAGGGGTGTGTATAGGTTTCACTCGATGTGTTTGTGGCGGTGTTTGTGTTCGCATATAGATCTCAAGAATGAAAGGACCGATCGTCACCAAACTTGGTGAACAGGTTCTATACATTCCTGAGACGGTCCTTACAAAAATTGGGACCAGTCAAACACACGGTTAGGGAGTTATTGGTGGATTAAAATTATACAACGACTTATAGACGGACACCCCCGTTGGTCAAAGGGAAATAACCATTCTCACTGCCACCAACTGAGAAGGTTATTTCCCTTGACGGGGGTGTTTTTCCTATCAGAGGAATTTCTTGTTTTAATGTCTAACAACCCAGCATTAAAGCGGAGAACAACATGATTGATTGGTATACAAGGCTTCATTCTTTATAGTGAACATTACCAGAGTTGGGGTAATATGACACAGAGAGAGCGGGTATGTGTGAAAGAGGGAGTGAGTGAAAGAGAGAGAGAGAGAGAGAGAGAGAGAGAGAGAGAGAGAGAGAGAGAGAGAGAGAGAGAGAGAGAGAGAGAGAGAGAGAGAGAGAGAGAGAGAGAGAGACACTCACACACAGACACACAAACACACACACACACACACACACACACACACACACGCGCGCACACACACGCACACAGAGACACACAGATCCCTATAAAACCGTTCACGCATCCTTTGATTTTGAAGAAAGACTTTTACAGTTGTAAAGCGAATTTAAGCCCATTACCAGTTTGCTCACATCCGAATGAAGTGTCCCTAAGCAACCGGTACTGATTGAAACGGTCGGGGTTTTGTTTCTCTGGAGTGTCGGGTTTCCCTTGGCCTGGACATGCGACCCATCACTTGCCCGGGACAGAGATAGATACGGGTATTTTAGCCGGCCCCGCCGATTGGTCACTGGAGGCCGATGTCCAGACTATGGGAGGGTTTTAGAGGAATAGGACTGGGTGGCCGAGTGGTAACGCACTTGCGCTCGGAAGCGAGAGGTTGCGTGTTCAGGCCTGGGTCAGGCCGCAATTTTCTCCCCCCTTTCCTAACCTAGGTGGTGGGTTCAAGTGCTAGTCTTTCGGATGAGACGAAAAACCGAGGCCCCTTCGTGTACACTACGTTGGGGTGTGAACGTTAAAGATCTCACGATTTACAAAAGGGTCTTTCCTGGCAAAATTGTATAGGTATAGATAAAAATGTCCATCAAATACCCGTGGGACTTGGAATAAAGTAAAAGAAATTCCATCTCACACGGCATTAAGTCTCAGGAAACATGAATACACGCATGCAGGAAAAAAAAAAATTATGGGTAGCGCCGTATGTATGGCAGCTCGCTTTCCCCAGGGAGAAAGCAGCCCGAATTTCCATGAGGGTAACCTCACTGGACTATAAATCTTATCCAATCCAATAGCCACCTTTGTCCTTCCTCTTTCCGCCCAGTGCTCGTTCTTTGTAAACAGAAAACGCAAGCACGCAAATACACATAGAAACACTTACACACAATCACAGACACAGGCACACACACAAACACACACTCATACGCACGTGCGCACGCATGCATGTTCACATACTCAAGCTCTCTTTCACACACACACACACACACACACACACACACCTCACACCTCACACACACACACACACACACACACACACACACACACATAGGTGGTTTTACAGTCATTTGGGGTCGGCTGTGTATCAAAATGCCATCTTGCTCAAAACACAGGCATTTGGGGTCTCTTTTGTTTTAAGTGTTAGAAAGTTTCTTAAAACTTCAATGAGCGTTAAATGCCATTTTAAAGTGTGAAAACTCATTTCAGGAGGTTATTACATAAAATGCAACCTCCAGCGTGATTTTTAGAAAAACAGACATTTGGGGACGATGTTTGCTGTACAGCAGTGAAATGGGGACGTATGTGTACACAAAGTGCAGAGCTAGAATTACGTTATCGGTGCTATGAATGTTTTAGGTGTTAGAAAGTTTGTTAAAACTTCAATAAGCGTTAAATGCCATTCTAAAGTGTCAAAACTCATTTCAGGAGGTTATTACATAAAATGCAACCTCCAGCGTGATTTTTTAGAAACAAACAGGTATTTGGGGACGATGTTTGCTGTACAGCAGTGAAATGGGGACGTCCAAAAGTGCAGAGCTCCCGCAGAGCTATATGAATGGTTTCATCACATACATGGCGCTAGGCGACATATGTTGTGAAAAATTTTACAAATCACGTTTTTGCGCCCGATATTTTCTTGTCATCTCCAAAGTCAAGGGACAAACACGAAATTCCTTGACTTTTGGGGTAGCGCGACTCTGTTAATTTTAAGAATTAAAAAAAAAAAAATTCATTACTAGGATGTCCCATCGTTGGGAAATTCCGGTCGCTTCCTCCGAGTGGAAAGCTAGCAGTGACAGAGTCGCACTACCCCAAGTCAAGGGATCTATTAGTCCTGTTTCGCCGTTATCCCAATTCGCCCCCATCCCATTTTGGCGACATTTCTCAGGCCAAGTGTCATTTTACCACCATATCATGTACCATTAGCTCCACATCCCATTTTGGCGCAATCCCGTTTCGCCGTTAGCCCATTTCGCCCCCATCCCATTTTTGCGACATTTTACAGGCCAAGTGTCATTTTACCACCATGTCATGTACCATTAGCTCCACGTCCCATTTTGACGCAATCCCGTTTGGCCGTTATCCCATTTTGCCCCCATCCCATTTTTGCGACATTTCATAGGTTATGTGTCATTTTACATGCCATTCTAAAGTGTCAAAACTCATTTCAGGAGGTTATTACATAAAATGCAACCTCCAGCGTGATTTTTTTAGAAACAAACAGGTATTTGGGGACGATGTTTGCTGTACAGCAGTGAAATGGGGACGTCCAAAAGTGCAGAGCTCCCGCAGAGCTATATGAATGGTTTCATCACATACATGGCGCTAGGCGACATATGTTGTGAAAAATTTTACAAATCACGTTTTTGCGCCCGATATTTTCTTGTCATCTCCAAAGTCAAGGGACAAACACGAAATTCCTTGACTTTTGGGGTAGCGCGACTCTGTTAATTTTAAGAATTAAAAAAAAAAAAAAATTCATTACTAGGATGCCCCATCGTTGGGAAATTCCGGTCGCTTCCTCCGAGTGGAAAGCTAGCAGTGACAGAGTCGCACTACCCCAAGTCAAAGGATCTATTAGTCCTGTTTCGCCGTTATCCCAATTCGCCCCCATACCATTTTGGCGACATTTCTCAGGCCAAGTGTCATTTTACCACCATATCATGTACCATTAGCTCCACATCCCATTTTGGCGCAATCCCGTTTCGCCGTTAACCCATTTCGCCCCATCCCATTTTGGCGACATTTTACAGGCCAAGTGTCATTTTACCACCATGTCATGTACCATTAGCTCCACGTCCCATTTTGGCGCAATCCCGTTTGGCCGTTAGCCCATTTCGCCCCCATCCCATTTTTGCGACATTTTACAGGCCAAGTGTCATTTTACCACCATGTCATGTACCATTAGCTCCACGTTAACATTTTGGCGCAATCCCGTTTGGCCGTTATCCCATTTTGCCCCCATCCCATTTTTGCGACATTTCATAGGCCATGTGTCATTTTACATGCCATTCTAAAGTGTCAAAACTCATTTCAGGAGGTTATTACATAAAATGCAACCTCCAGCGTGATTTTTTTTAGAAACAAACAGGTATTTGGGGACGATGTTTGCTGTACAGCAGTGAAATGGGGACGTCCAAAAGTGCAGAGCTCCCGCAGAGCTATATGAATGGTTTCATCACATACATGGCGCTAGGCGACATATGTTGTGAAAAATTTTACAAATCACGTTTTTGCGCCCGATATTTTCTTGTCATCTCCAAAGTCAAGGGACAAACACGAAATTCCTTGACTTTTGGGGTAGCGCGACTCTGTTAATTTTAGGAATTAAAAAAAAAAAATTCATTACTAGGATGTCCCATCGTTGGGAAATTCCGGTCGCTTCCTCCGAGTGGAAAGCTAGCAGTGACAGAGTCGCACTACCCCAAGTCAAGGGATCTATTAGTCCTGTTTCGCCGTTATCCCAATTCGCCCCCATCCCATTTTGGCGACATTTCTCAGGCCTAGTGTCATTTTACCACCATATCATGTACCAATAGCCCCACATCCTATTTTGGCGCAATCCCGTTTGGCCGTTAGCCCATTTCGCCCCCATCCCATTTTTGCGACATTTTACAGGCCAAGTGTCATTTTACCACCATGTCATGTACCATTAGCTCCACTTCCCATTTTGGCGCAATCCCGTTTGGCCGTTATCCCATTTTGCCCCCATCCCATTTTTGCGACATTTCATAGGCCATGTGTCATTTTACCACCGTGTCAAACCACTAGCGCCACATTCCATTTTGTCGCCATGCCATTTTGCCGTCATCCCATTTTGCCGCCATCTCTATTTCGCGACATTTTGGATTGTGGCAAAAATGGAATTTGGCCTAAACGGAATGTCTTCCTAGTTGAATAACGCAGTATAGTAGTATAGTGAGGCTTGGCAAGAAGAATAAATAAAAAATGTGATGGCGGCCAAATGGGATGGTGTCAAAATGGGATGACGTGCTATTGTTATGACACGGTAGTAAAATGACGCTTGGCTTGTGAAATGTCGCGACAATGGGATGGGGGATAAATGGAATACGGTGAAACGGCATGGCGGCCAAATGGGATATGGTGTCAAAATGGGATGTCGCGCTATTGTTATGACATGTTAGTAAAATGCCCTGTCACGTAGTCTCAATCCAAATTGGAAATCCATAGCATCATCATTATAATCATCCTCATCTCATTAATCATCCAAAATTATAAATTTTATAAAATGACGCTTGGCTTGTGAAATGTCGCGAAAATGGGATAGGGAAAAAAATGGGACGGCGGCAAAATGGGATTGCACCAAAATGGGATGTGGATCAGCCACTAGATTTCCAATTTTAAAGTCTTAGGTATGACCCGGTGTGACGTTTTCATCTTTCGCCGTGTTGATATTTCGATTTTCGGCCTCGTTGATCTAGTATAAACTCTACACTGAACAAAAAAAACACCCTTCGATAGTACTGATGAGCGACCTTGTGTACCTTACATTCATGGGGCCAAATTTGTCCAACCAATTATTTTATTTAACTTAGAAATTTGATTCATCCTAAAATGTTTCCCTTCTTACTCAAGGGACGTAACCACTCGGTACACGTTTTCGAAGAATTCGATTTTGGGAGTGAAATCTATTTAATTTCACAACCAATTTTTTTCACATGCAAGAAACTGACATGCTTTTCGTCCATAAATAATTTCTCTTCTTAATTTTACCAGGAAACAACATTTCGGTCTCGAGTAAATATCGAGGGGGAAATATGTACACAGGCGAAAGATGAAATCGTGACACCGGCCGAGGTTCAAACCCACGACCTCCCGATCACGGGGCGGACGCCTTACCACTAAGCTAATCGTGCCGGTTTACCCTTGAGTGACAGACGGACAGACAAAAGAATATACAGACAGACCGTAATTAACACAAACACACACACTCAGCAGAGCAAAGCGGTATAACACACAAACTCAGCAGAGCAAGGCAGTATTACACACACAGACTCTGCAGAGCAACAAAGTCGGTGACACACAGACACAGTTATTTGGGGACGATGTTTGCTGTATAGCAGTGAAATGGGGACGTCCAAAAACCGATAGCTCTGCGCTGTGCTATGAATGGTTTCATCAGTTACATATGGCGCTAGGCGACATAAGAGTATTTCCAATCCAGTCAGTAGCTAGCATTCACGACCCTGACAACGGATGGTTTGAGTCTGATTTATGAGAATGAGAATGAGGGAGAGAGAGTTGTATTAAATTGAATTGAATTAAATTGAATTGAATTTATCTTTCTCTTAACACTGTAACAGAACAAGAAATGCTAAAATGTTTTTTTTTTCCATCCCGCCCTCGCCCATTGAGTTGAAATAGAAGTTAACCACATTATGTTTGAAAATGTTCCAGTGCTTTATGTACAATAATGTTTCAATACAATCATAGTGTATTAACATTTTACCAGTATCAGCTGCAAAATAGAAGTAGTGCTTTACAAGTTTCGAAAGAGAAACAGCATGTAATGATACGTAAATGGTGTACAGCAGTGAATTGGGGACTGTTTCCCAAACAGCAGTCAGATGGGGTCTGGTTGTTGTACAGCAGTCATTTGGAGGCACAAGCTAAAACTGCTTCAGAGATGTGTGTTTTTCATTGGCTTTGATCTCCGCTGAGAGGGAGAGAGTCAGAAAGAGCGACATAGACAGATAGACAGAGACAGAGAGACAGACCGAGACAACAAAGGAGAGGTTAAGGACACCCCCTTACCCTTGAGTGACAGACGGACAGACAAAAGAATATACAGACAGACAGACCGTAATTAACACTAAACACACTCAGCAGAGCAAAGCGGTATAACACAAACTCTGCAGCAAGGCAGTATTACACACACACACACACACTCTGCAGAGCAACTAAGTCGGTGACACACAGACACAGGTATTTGGGGACGATGTATGCTGTACAGCAGTGAAATGTGCTTGTTTGTTTGTTTGTTTGCTTCACGCCCAGCCGACCACGAAGGGCCATATCAGGGCGGTGCTGCTTTGACATATAACGTGCGCCACACACAAGACAGAAGTCGCAGCACAGGCTTCATGTCTTACCCAGTCACATTATTCTGACACCGGACCAACCAGTCCTAGCACTAACCCCATAATGCCAGACGCCAGGCGGAGCAGCCACTAGATTGCCAATTTTAAAGTCTTAGGTATGACCCGGCCGGGTTTCGAACCCACGACCTCCCGATCACGGGGCGGACGCCTTACCACTAGGCCACCGTGCCGGTATGGTTTGAGTCCTATTTATGAGAACGAGAATGAGGGAGAGATGATTGTATTGAATTGAATTGAATTAAATTGAATTGAATTGATCTTTATCTTAACACTGTAACAGAATAGGAAATGCTAAACTACTTTTTTTTTTCATCCCGCCCTCGCTCATTGAGGTGAAATAGAAGTTAACCACATTATGTTTGAAAATGTTTCCAGTGCATTATGTACAATAATGTTTTAATACAATCATAGAGTATTAACGTTTTACCAGTATCAGCTGCAAAATATAGTAGTAGTGCTTTACGAGTTTTGCAAGAGAAGCAGCATGTAATGATACGTAAATGTGATATAATACAACAGCGATCAAAGTTCAAGTCTGAAGGTAGGCTCTGAGAAGTGTAACCAGTGCATGCAAATCCTTGGCGATATGATTTATCTCAATAAGGTACAGTGTTCGTCGCACATCCGCAGGCTCCTCAATAAATGCCAGTCGTTCTGATTCATCATAACTCATGTCTGTTTTGTCCCTGAATAACGTCCAGTACAATGTTTCAGCTTTGGTACAATCGTAGGTGAACATGAAGTCATCTGATTTTGCAAGCAGCTGTTTGGATGAAGCATTGTACACCATTCTAATCACTTTCTTTCGTGTTCTGGGGTTCGTAGTAATTTCTAAAGCAAGTGCTTTTACTTCCCCTAGACTGTACTCCCTTTCCAAAGCATCCTTTTCAGCTTTAGTCAACTGCTTTTCCACTGGTTCCTCTGTATCACTCTCTGACGTAAAATATCTGTCCTTGTCACTGTCAGTGGCCACGCATGTGGAGTCAACGGATTGCTGCAAGGCAGGTTCCGTCAGCTTGAATGGAATGTGGCTCCGTGATTCACGTGCTTCAATGTTCACAACACAGCTTGCCTCGCTGTCAATGCGTTCGCCGGCGTGTAGTCTCATTTTCTGTTTGTGCCTAACGTCGGGAACTTTGTCGTAGGTGTTTGTGTGAATTATGCCTGATGTTGTGCTGGCATGATTTCGCAGATGATCGATCAGCTGTATCAACAGAAGAAACGCATACCTCTTTGCTGTTAAATTGTTGGGATCATTGTCTGTCACGTCTGAGCTGCGAAGGGGTTTTGTTTACGTTGCGTTGACTAGCTCGGCAAATGGCGGCCTGTTGGTTCTCTGTGCTGAGCAGTTGAAGTGTGACTGTGGCTCCTTCTCATTCTCCGGTGACTTTCCAGTACTTGACATAGTGGTCAGCTGGCAGGCCTGTCAAGGTAGCTTCCACAGCAGTTGGTAGTCCAACGACAGGCATTTTCTTCACTTGTTCAAGTAAATTGCTGGAGCGAAAAATGTGTGCTGCCGGAGGGACAGATAGAGAGAGAGAGAGAGAGAGAGAGAGAGAGAGAGAGAAAGAGAGAGAGAGAGAGACAATGACAATGACAATGACAATTCTTTATTTAACGAGGGTAGTAGATTAAGCAGTGGTCTGCTTTTTTACATCCAGCCCTCGCCCTAAAGAGGGACTAACTAAAAAAATGAAATAAAAAATACAAGATACAAATTAGAAAATAGATAACTAAAATTCTACATTTTAACAGATAACTAAAGTGAAAACACATTATACATATGTACACAAAATGCATTACATTGAGGTAAATTGCGAGTTGATTGATGTGAATTAAGTGGTATAGTGCAGCTTGCACTTTCTCAACATCATGCTCTAATCCATACATTACATTTTAAAGAAAATCAATCAAACAAGCAAGACATTGCCAAGATCATCACACATCTAAATACATGTAGTGGTTGGTTTGTAAGTCCCTTCATTCGAAAAGGGTTTGTGTACATTATACCAATAAAGAGGAGAGGGGCATGTTTAATACAAAAATTGTATTTGTAATTGTAGAGAGAGAGAGAGAGAGAGTGAGAGTTGGGGTAATTAAATAAGAAAGAAAGACAGAGACAGAGTGAGAGAGACGGACAAACAGACGGACAGACATACGGACAGACAGTAACCTGCGAGAGAGAGGAAGACAGACAGATAGGCACACAGTCAAAAACCGGGAAAAAAATCATAGAAAGAGATAGAGATAAAAGACACAATTGCAACAGCTCTGCAGATTTCTTTCCTACGTGTTTGTTTAAAACAAATCTGACAGAGAAAGGAGAACAAAACAGAGAGAGAGTAGGAAAGAGAAAGTGTGTAAGAGAGAGAGAGAGAGAGAGAGAGAGAGAGAGAGAGAGAGAGAGAGAGAGAGAGAGAGAGAGAGAGAGAGAGAGAGGGGGGGGGGGGGGGGGGCGAGAGAGAGAACGGGAGAGAGAGATGACGATGATGATTTAACGTTGTTATACAATGAATAGGGTTAGAGGCTATCACGCAGCAAACTCTCCAAGAGAGGGAAATAAAGAGATATATCATCATCATCATCATCATCATCATCATCATCATCATCATCATCATCATCATCATCATCATCATCGACATCGGCATCGGTATTGGGATCAGCATCGTCACCTACATGTGTCTTTTCATGTTGTTTTTTTGTTTGTCGGCTTGTCTAGTCTGTCTGTCTCTGTCTCAGTCTCTGTGTCTGTCTGTCTGTCTGTCTGTCTGTCTGTCTGTCTGTCACGGGCTTGGGGTCTCTGTTTAATTTCGTCTGTTTTCCGTTGTTGCATCTTATTTGCATAACCATCTTCGATAATCATTTGGTCGAAATTTGGCAGGAATAAACCATCTACTATATAATACTGGTAGGATTTTCGGTGGTTTTTCGATTCCTGTGACCAAACCGCGCGGATTTGTGCCTTCTCCTTCGGTTGCTATGCCAACGTGACCCAGGAAATCGATTCCGCTAGGTCCCGACTTCCAATTTTGTCCACGAACAAAGTTTGAAGAGGTTTGTCTCGCAAATTTGAGCAGACAACAGTGAACTTTGACCTGAACTTTGACATCGCGGCGAAAGAGATCTGTGATTGGTTCTTCTTCAACTTTCGGTTCGACTAAACACGCGACCGCACCTCAGACGAACCTAGCTGTGTGTTTTATTTCTCTACCCCAGACGAACCTAAAATAATAAGAAGATAGATAGATCTGTTTATCTGTTAATGGAACTCCAAAATATTCCATAGATTTGTTTACTAAATAGTTCGAAACATTATCACCTGATAAGTCGCCGTATAACCTTATAGGTTCCAGCGACTAAATATTTTCCCCCGGTTCAACCATAGACATGTACGTCATCATGATCTCCCCTTAATTTGACCGTTATTTTGGCTGTCTTAGTGAAATGGTAAGATATATCTCTATGTTTTTTACATGTAAGTGTTCGGAAAAAATACAGTTATAGCAGCTATGTACAAAAATAAGCAGCATATGCTCTTTTCGCCAAAGTAAAGTCCTTTTTTCTTCTGGTTTCTTATATGTGTCACAGCACACCGCAAGCTTTTAGGCGAATAGCAAGTGAGTGGTATATATATATCATCAATTTTATAGTAGATAACGGTGTAAAATACTTACCATGTTCATGTCCGTTATACGTTTTCAATATTCCATATGTGTCATTTAATTGTGTGTTGCTTGATGCCATGTATGTATGTGTGTGTGTGTGTGTACATGACTTTAAATAAGCATGGATGGATGTGTGCACTCGATTGTGTGTGTGAACCATGTATATATTTTCTGTTGTCAATGTTGTCAATTAGATATGTTATACTATGCGTTTGAATCATTAAGTATTTTAGACGTCATACTTTTTTTCGTATCTTCACGATGGCTTTTTACCCGTTTAAATTTTAATGCTTCCAACTTTCAAAGCGCTGCACGGCTGGGAAGAGATGCGCACTTTTATCACTGTTGTTCATGTAGACGTAATCATGGATTCATGCAAACGTCATACCTGCTGTATTTTATTTTGTTTGTTTGTATAGTCGCGTGCGGTCGCGCAGTCTTTTTGGTCAGTTCCGATTACCTCCCATTGATGCGAAAACCTATATGACTGTTTTTTGTTATTTTTCTCTCTGTTAATTCACCAGTGGCTATGTAACATGTGTTATACCTTATAGGTTCCAGCGACTAAATATTTTTCCCCGGTGCAACCATAGACATGTACGTCATCATGATCTCCCCTTAATTTGACCGTTATTTTGGCTGTCTTAGTGAAATGGTAAGATATATCTCTATGTTTTTTACATGTAAGTGTTCGGAAAAAATACAGTTATAGCAGTTATGTACAAAAATAAGCAGCATATGCTCTTTTCGCCAAAGTAAAGTCCTTTTTTCTTCTGGTTTCTTATATGTGTCACAGCACACCGCAAGCTTTTAGGCGAATAGCAAGTGAGTGGTATATATATATCATCAATTTTATAGTAGGTAACGGTGTAAATTACTTGCCATGTTCATGTCCATTATACGTTTTCCATATTCCATATGTGTCATTTAATTGTGTGTTGCTTGATGCCATGTATGTGTGTACATGACTTTAAATAAGCATGGATGTGTGCACTCGATTGTGTGTGTGAACCATGTATATATTTTCTGTTGTTCATGTCCATTATACGTTTTCCATATTCCATATGTGTCATTTGTGTGTTGCTTGATGCCATGTATGTGTGTGTACATGACTTTAAATAAGCATGGATGTGTGCACTCGATTGTGTGTGTGAACCATGTATATATTTTCTGTTGTCAATTACATATGTTATACTATGCGTTTGAATCATTAAGTATTTTAGACGTCATACTTTTTTTCGTATCTTCACGATGGCTTTTTACCCGTTTAAATTTTAATGCTTCCAACTTTCAAAGCGCTGCACGGCTGGGAAGAGATGCGCACTTTTATCACTGTTGTTCATGTAGACGTAATCATGGATTCATGCAAACGTCATACCTGCTGTATTTTATTTTGTTTGTTTGTATAGTCGCGTGCGGTCGCGCAGTCTTTTTGGTCAGTTCCGCCGTTACCTCCCATTGATGCGAAAACCTATATGACTGTTTTTTGTTATTTTTCTCTCTGTTAATTCACAAGTGGCTATGTAACATGTGTTACAGAATTGCACCGGTGTAAGGGTTAACATTTTATTTTTCACCAAGAGAATATAATTCATTATATGCGGGATAATGTGCGGGGGGGGGGGGGGAGGGGTGCAAACAACATTTTCACAAGCACATAACCAACAAAATGACATCGCATGCGCAGCACACAAAGTGCGTAGCACGGGTACCACTAGTCATTTGTAATACATTATGCTGACTGTAAGAGAGAGAGAGAGAGAGAGAGAGAGAGAGAGAGAGAGAGAGAGAGAGAGAGAGAGAGAGAGAGAGAGAGAGAGAGAGAGAGAGAGAGAGAGAGAGAGAGAGAGAGAGATGAAGAGAGCGAAAAAGAGAGAGAGATGGCGAGAGAGAGATGGGGAGAGAGAGAAGGGGAGAGAGAGAGAGAGGAAGAGAGCGAAAAAGAGAGAGAGATGGCGAGAGAGAGATGGGGAGAGAGAGAAGGGGAGAGAGAGAGAGAGAGAGAGAGAGACAGACAGACAGACAAACAAACAAACAGACAGACAGACACACAGGCACGCAGACCGACACCAAAGGTTGAGAATAGAGAGAAAACAAGAAAAGTGTGAAGCAGCCGTGCATATTTCTTTTTTGCATAATCCGTGAAAGTAACCTAAGAGAGAGAGAAGAACAGGCAGACAGGCAGGAATGTGTGTGTGTGTGTGTGTGTGTGTGTGTGTGTGTGTCTGTGTGTGTGTGTAGAGTGATTCAGACTAAACTACTGTACCGATCTTTGTGAAATTTGACAGGAGAGTTCCTGGGTATGATATCCCCGAACGTTTTTTTCATTTTTTTGATAAATGTCTTTGATGACGTCATATCCGGTTTTTCGTGAAAGTTGAGGCGGCACTGTCACGCCCTCATTTTTCAACCAAATTGGTTGAAATTTTGGTCAAGTAATGTTCGACAAAGCCCGGACTTCGGTATTACATTTCAGCTTGGTGGCTTAATTAAATTAAAAATTAATTAATGACTTTGGTCATTAAAAATCAGAAAAATGTAAAAAATAAAAAAAAAAATTATAAAACGATCCACATTTACGTTCATCTTATTCTCCATTATTTGCTGATTCCAAAAACATATCAATTTGTTATATTTGGATTAAAAACAAGCTCTGAAAATTAAAAATATAAAAATTAGTATCAAAATTAAATTTTCCAAATCAATTTAAAAACACTTTCATCTTATTCCTTATCGGTTCTTGATTCCAAAAACGTATAGATATGATATGTTTGGATTAAAAACACGCTCACAAAGTTAAAACGAATAGAGGTACAGAAAAGCGTGCTATCCTTCTCAGCGCAACTACTACCCCGCTCTTCTTGTCAATTTCACTGCCTTTGCCGTGAGCGGTGGCTGGCGATGCTACGAGTATACGGTCTTGCTGCGTTGCATTGCGTTCAGTTTCATTCTGTGAGTTCGACAGCTACTTGACTAAATGTTGTATTTTCGCCTTACGCGACTTGTTGACTCACATGCGAAGCAAAAGTGAGTCTATGTACTCACCCGAGTCGTCCGTCCGTCCGTCCGTCCGGACGTCCGGAAAACTTTAACGTTGGATATTTCTTGGACACTATTCAGTCTATCAGTACCAAATTTGGCAAGATGGTGTATGATGACAAGGCCCCAAAAAACATACATAGCATCTTGACCTTGCTTCAAGGTCAAGGTCGCAGGGGCCATAAATGTTGCCTAAAAAACAGCTATTGTTCTCATTTTCCCCATTTTCTCTGAAGTTTTTGAGATTGAATACCTCACCTATATATGATATATAGAGCAAAGTAAGCCCCATCTTTTGATACCAGTTTGGTTTACCTTGCTTCAAGGTCAAGGTCACAGGAGCTCTTCAAAGTTGGATTGTATACATATTTTGAAGTGACCTTGACCCTGAACTATGGAAGATAACTGTTTCAAACTTAAAAATTATGTGGGGCACATGTTATGCTTTCATCATGAGACACATTTGGTCACATATGATCAAGGTCAAGGTCACTTTGACCCTTATGAAATGTGACCAAAATAAGGTAGTGAACCACTAAAAGTGACCATATCTCACGGTAGAAAGAGCCAATAAGCACCATTGTACTTCCTATGTCTTGAATGAACAGCTTTGTGTTGCATGACCTTGGATGACCTTCACCTTGGGTCAAGGTCACATTGTATTTTGGTAGGAAAAATGTCTAAAGCAGTTCTTAGTGTATGATGTCATTACTAGGTTTAGTTATTTGACCTTGACCCTGAAGGTCAAGGTCATGTAAAGGTCAAGGTCAAGCATGTGAGTCGTATGGGCTTTGCCCTTCTTGTTTTTGTTTTGTTTTAATAAACTGAGAGAGTAAGAAAAAGACAAAAAGAGAGACAGAGCTAGAAATACAGAGAGACAGACAGAGAGACGGACCGACCGACAGAATTAGTGCGAGATAGAGATAGAGAGACACACAAACAGGGACAGACAGACAGAGACCGACATTTTGAGAAGAATGAAGAGAAAACCAGCAGTATTATATGCATAGTCTTAAGCTGTGTTTCCATATCGCGACGCGATGGCAGCACGATAGTTGCGGCGAGGTGGCGGCAGCGTCAAAACCGATCGCAACAGTAATATCAAAGAACGCATGTTTCCATATGTGCGACGCGACGGATGCTTCATCTGGGGATTTAATCAAGTTTGAGTGAATCCTTCTTGAAGGTTTTTCTTTGTATTCATAAATTATGAGTAATCTAAGCTTAATTAGTTTGGACAACATTTTGGATGAAATTATTGCTGCTGCAGGAACATTGAATTGGCAAGTCTGTAACAGTAATCGTCTCTCTGACCCCCCCCCCCCCCCCCCCTTGCTTGCTGAAAAATAAAGTTAACTCTCTTCCCGTCCTCTGTCACATCCTCTGATTCTTTTGCTGTATCTTTTCCTCTTTTTTTGGTAAAAATTGTATCTTGTCTGTCTTACATTTATAACAAGGGGATAAGCGATTCTCTGACCTTGACATGACGTGAAATAATAATTCCTATCTAGATGTACATATTTATAACCACATTTAATATAAGCTTAGCTTATTGTGTGGTTACAAATGTTTATATCGCATATATATGCAAGTTATCCAAAGAATGAAATTGTTTTGAGACCTATAGCACCGTTAGTTTGTCAGAACAGGAGGTGGTCCATATCAGGCAGTTGTCCATGTTAGGCTATTTTCCCTTACGACCAGGGTGTGCTTATTGCGTGTCTTATGAGAAACAGACCGCGTGCAGAAACACACACACACTATGATGTGTTGTCGTATTATTTTTGCTTTGGTCAATCGTAGGACCCTATTCTGAGGTCTCAATATTTTCCCACGGTCTTCCCAACGCATGCGATGTCACTTTCCATTGAGCGTTTTTGCCACCATTTGGCAAGGAGTTATCAGCTGAGATAAAACGACTGTAAGTAGAATGCGAAAATCACACCTGGACTCGATCCGACCGACTGGTTCTTGTATACGCAAGAGCACTTGATAGTCTCTGCCGCGGATCATAAAATCGTATAATCTGCTGATTTTCGCATCCCGAATCTACTCAGCTTCGTCCCAATAGGCCCACTTAAAACATCACACGCGGAATTTAAATTAGCTAAGATGGACAACTGGACACCACATGTGAGAACCACGCACCAAGACATTGTCAGCATTGAGAGAATGTTTTCACGGAATTGTTTCACGATTCTGTGACACTGTTATATTGCGGGGTTATGATATTTTCTTCGTTTCTGATTTGAATTCATGTAAAAGTTAAAATTAAACACTATTGTTTTTTTAGAAACCAATGCGGACCCTGAAAGAAATAACGTTTCACTCAGATAAATTTTATCCAGCCTGTCACGTTTTTCATTTATACATTTTGACAGAAAAAAGAAAATAACAAAAGAAAAATTAACACATCTGTGTGGGATTAAAATCAAACGTCGATTTGTGTTACTAAAGTTACTGACCACCATGTGCATGCGAACATTTGCTGCACCCCCCCCCCTCCACATCGTAATCGTATCGGCTCTGTCTCATTTTGCCCACCACCCCTCCACCTCTCCCCAGGACCCCCCCCCCCCCCCACCTTCCTTTTCAGTAAATAGCCCTTCAGTCGGAGCGGCAGTTGTCGCCACGCATCAGACTTTTAACGACAAATTCGCCTCAAAAAATGTTATTGACAGTGCATATAGAAAAGGTAGCAAAAAAACTTGCGGGGACAAAGTGGGCGAGGGAGAGCCTGGGTGGTCAAACGGGGGCTGTGCCATGCCATATGTCACCTGCTGGTTAAACGAAAGGTTTAAAGGAACAGATATCGCACACAATATTTTGATCTTTTGATCAGTCAACCATCAATTTTGTACATCAACCCCAACAGTGTTGTTGTCCAAAAATAAAAGAATTGCATTCTGTCCTCAAACTGAACGGTAGTTCAAAGTTAAAGGGATATTGACCAAAGTGCTTTTGAGGAACAATAAAACACTCTCCCCAAAATAAACACGCAAAAAAACCACCCCACACAAATAAATAAATAAATAAAGAAAGAAGCAAAACAGATTTACAAGGAAATTAATTATGTTCATGGTATGCTAGCGCTGTTTTTATTTTATTGTATAATAAGCATGCTGATACCGGGATGCAGTATACGTTAAATGTAAATGATATAATGCTGACTATCTAAATGTGAATCAAAAAACAAGAAAGGTAGGTTTTTTAATTTTTTTTTTAATTTAAATGTGAACCAGAAAAGATGCATTTCTTTTAAATTGATGGCGCCGTCAAAAACAAAAACTAAATTCTTGGTTACAAAATCAAATGAATCTTAGTAGTCGATAGTTTAGTACTATTTGTCACTTTATTAGAGGTGGTTTGACTGAGTTGCCGACTTCTCCGCTTTAATTCCTTTTCAGTTTTATCTGTACACTCTTTGTTTTCATGCGATACGTGTAACACTTTTCCCGACCTCGCACATGATGGACAGCATTCATTGGAGCGATATGTTTTCACCGGGTTTTCGCAAAATTGTATTTCATGCCACGCTATTATCGATTACCTCAAATTAAAAAAGAAACAAAGAAAAACTCCGGACAAGCGCACAAGGTAGAACCAGCGGTCAGTGCATGGGACTGCAAAAGTGCACGTGTGCGTATGCGTGTGAATACATTTTTTTTTTAAACTAGTTAGTGTCAATATCGATCGAATGTCATTTCGATCACGTTTCAGTTTAGCGGACAAGCGTAATCGGATTCAACATACGCATACACACTCACATAGTCGGAAGAGTCGTCGAACAGGGAAAAAAATGACAAAGTAAAATATTGTAAATTGAAAAATGTTTGTGTAATTTTGCGATGAGACAGAGACAATCTGGGAAGGAAGTTTATACCCAAGTAATACTATCGAACGGGTTAGTCCGTAAGCTGCGGACAAATATTCTTACTCAAAGAGAAAAATGAAACAGGATTTTTTCAGTAAATGTAAGCTTACAGGGCTGCCGATGGGGAAAGACTGAACCACCTAAACAAATAGCAGTTCACATCGGTTGATGATTCTTCAGTCCCACAGAACTTCGGTCCATTAGGAAGTAGCCCTGTTGATTTGCTAGATTAACATCACATCGCTACCCGAACCGATTTTTATTGAAAATAAACACTTTTTTAAGCTCAGATATAATTTATCTGTAAGTTACATCACGTCTACAGTCGTTGACACAATCTAAAAACTCTATCAAATTACTCCGCCAAAGTTCCGACAAACTTACTACACATATATGCGTCGTCTGCATGTGTTGCGCGCGCAGTCCGGGGCGTGGCTTATTAAAAAAAATAAAAAAACAACCCGTATTAGTCTTTTTTTTTTTAAGAGTTAAATTCAGATAGCACTTCATTTGGACAGCCTTGAGAAAACGGCCGTACAATACGTGTATATCTTCTTTTATCGAGAAGGAGATTAACAGCGGTGGGGTTTCAGTCATGCTTTCTAACGCCAGCTTCAATTTCAGATAATGTTAGGAGATTTCAAAATGCAAGGGGGTGGGGGTATAGAGTGGGGGGGGGGGGGGGGTATTTTCTCTGAATCGTTTATAAGGAAGGAATGTGTTTTTTAGACCCCAATCGTCAATGTTGAAGGTCCGGTATTAAAACTTGCCCAGTGTCTGACAAAATTAGACTCAGTTTAAAATTACCCTTGACAATTTGTGCGTGAGACAGACTGATTGCCGAACGGAAAATGGAATCACTCATGTGGCGCAGTGAAGTGTAGCCAAGTACCTGCTATGTCCTTCAGCAGAAGTGGCGGAGTGCCTGTCATCTGTTTCTCATTTAGTGGCCTCACAGTGGCCGAAGATTGGATTTGATGTGACTTTTAGTACACACTTGTGAGCGTGATCTGGTAATTTCCCTTCGCTTGCGTCTGACTTTCCCGTCTTAAGCTAACATACGAGAACAAACATAATATGCAAAATTGCAAGGATCGACCTCCTTGCATGAAAAGTCAACAACACTTTGTTATTTTCTCATTGTATAGAAACCTAAAATGTGACAGCAGCCCACAGGGTTATCTGTGTTCGTACACGCCGAAGTCTGTTCACTCGAAATCGTTCTGACAATTATGTTTTATGTTCAAAGATATGTTTAAATTCAAATTCCAACGACAAAAAAAAGAGAGATAGAGAGAGAGAGAGAGAGAGAGAGAGAGAGAGAGAGAGAGAGAGAGAGACAGAGAGAGAGACAGACAGACAGACAGACAGACAGAGAGAGAGACAGACAGACAGACAGACAGACAGACAGAGAGACAGACAGAGAGACAGACAGACAGACAGACAGACAGACAGACAGACAGACAGACAGACAGACAGACAGACAGACACAGACAGACACAGACAGAGAGAGACAGAATCAAATGTAAAGCGAACTGTTTAAACCTGTTGCGATAATTAATGTACAGTTCTGTAAAAATAAACTGTACTCTTAGTGCCCGACCCGACTCCCCAAACCTACGTCGCGGTTATCTGACGCTCTCTCTACGTCGTGCCTCTGCGTGCCTCCATTACAGAGAAATGGAAGGTGAAAATCTTTGTGTCAGTTTGACTCTTGATTTTAAACAAGTCGCGTAAGGCGAAAATACAACATTTAGTCAAGCTGTCGAACTCACAGAATGAAACTGAACGCTATGCAATTTTTCAGCAAGACCGTATACTCGTAGCATCGTCAGTCCACCGCTCATGGCAAAGGCACTGAAATTGACAAGAAGAGCGGGGTAGTTGTTGCGCTGAGAAGGATAGCACGCTTTTCTGTACCTCTCTTCGTTTTAACTTTCTGAGCGTGTTTTTAATCCAAACATATCATATCTATATGTTTTTGGAATGAGGAACCGACAAGGAATAAGATGAAAGTGTTTTTAAATTGATTTCGAAAATTTAATTTTGATCATAATTTTTGTAATTTTAATTTTCAGAGCTTGTTTTTAATCCAAATATAACATATTTATATGTTTTTTTAATCAGAAAATGATGAAGAATCAGATGAACGTAAATTTGAATCGTTTTATAAAAAAAAAATAGGCCTATTTTTTTTTACAATTTTCAGATTTTTAATGACCAAAGTCATTAATTAATTTTTAAGCCACAAAGCTGAAATGCAATACCGAAGTCCGGGCTGTAAAAGTTGTTTCAATTTGTTTCCATTTAAAACGTCCGCTACTGGCACCTCAGTCGGACCATACATAACACTCTGAGAAGTAACCAAAGTGTTTTCTTTTAAAGTAATTTGTAACTCTCCGCTCCGCACGCCAACCAAAACAATTCCTGGGAGACGCCTACATCGTTCGGAAAAAAACCCCACAAAAAACTGTTCCGAGCCAGGACTGAACTAGAAAGGGTTTCCATGACCACGGACGTAGCTTTGTGCCGAGGCTGATCACGTGGTCAGGTTGACCAATGGCAACGCGACCCTTTTACGGCCTCTCTATTGTCCAATGTGTGTACTCTATGACCCCTTGAAAACTTCAGCGATTGGTGTGAAGTGTACTCTTTAGAGAGGATGAGTTCAGCGGTTAATTGCTTTTAACATACTTACCTGAACAGGTTATAGGCCATTATCTCGAGATGCCTTGCTTTCGGCAACAGTTCTTTGAATCCCTCCCTCCCTCTCTCCATCTTCTCTCTACCAGTCTGTTTCTCTCTTTGTTTCTCTCTCTTTTTCACACTTTTCAACCATTAACTATTCATATTCATTTGCATAATGTAGAGCAGTCCCTAATTGGGCGACAGTTGGCTGTTAAAAGGAAAACACATAAAACAAACCAAAAAAGAACACTTTTGTAAGCTTACTACATTACTTTTGAAAAAAAACCATCATTGGGTTCATTTCGCGTCATTTTGCTTTCGTCAACAGGAAAGTTTTTGTAATGCCTCTCTCCACCTCCCCATATGCTCCCCTCCCCCATTTCTGTCTCTGTTTTTTACATTTAGTCAAGTTTTGACTAAATGTTTTAACGTAGAGGGGGAATCGAGACGAGGGTCGTGGTGTATGTGCGTGCGTGCGTGTGTGCGTGTGTGTGTGTGTCTGTGTGTGTGTGTAGAGCGATTCAGACTAAACTACTGGACCGATCTTTATGAAATTTGACATGAGAGTTCCTGGGTAGAAAATCCCCAGACCTTTTTTCCCATTTTTTTAATAAATGTCTTTTATGACGTCATATCCGGCTTTTCGTGAAAGTTGAGGCGGCACTGTCACGCTCTCATTTTTCAACCAAATTGGTTGAAATTTTGGTCAAGTAATGTTCGACAAAGCCCGGACTTCGGTATTGCATTTCAGCTTGGTGGCTTAAAAATTAATTGATGACTTTGGTCATTACAATCTGAAAATTGTAAAAAAAAATAAAAATTTATAAAACGATCCACATTTACGTTCATCTTATTCTCCATCATTTTCTGATTCCAAAAACATATAAATATGTTATATTTGGATTAAAAAAAGCTCTGAAAATTAAATATATAAAAATTATTATCAAAATTAAGTTGTCCAAATCAATGTAAAAACACTTTCACCTTATTCCTTGTCGGTTCCTGATTCCAAAAACATATAGATATGATATGTTTGGATTAAAAACACGCTCAGAAAGTTAAAACAAAGAGAGGTACAGAAAAGCGTTGCTATCCTTCTTAGCGCAACTACTACCCCGCTCTTCTTGTCAATTTCACTGACTTTGCCATGAGCGGTGGACTGACGATGCTACGAGTATACGGTCTTGCTGAAAAATGGCATTGCGTTCAGTTTCATTCTGTGAGTTCGACAGCTACTTGACTAAATGTTGTATTTTCGCCTTACGCGACTTGTTTACATTTAGTCAAGTTTTGACTAAATGTTTTAACGTAGAGGGGGTAATCGAGACGAGGGTCGTGTGTGTGTG
>NC_090251.1:52142028-52149528 GCF_037325665.1 Littorina saxatilis
CACGCATGCACACACGAACGCACACACACACACACAAACACACACGCACGCACGCACGTACACACGTGTGCACACACTCACGCAAACACACGCACGTACGCACGCACGCACACACTAAAAGAAAGAAAGCAAATTCAAAGTGCAACACTTTTACTGTTTAAAAGCTTTACATAATTATGCAGGTCTTGAAAATGTCGGATAATTGCAAATGGTTGTTTTCTCAATTTTAAACAGTACAAAAGTGCAGGAATCTTTCGCGAAAACATCCATGTTGGCCTTGACAACAGCTACAGAACAAAAACAAAAGAAAAAAGTTGCGTAAAGCAAAATCAATACATTTAGTCAGTCTTTTACAGAATGAAACTGCATAGTTTGCCCACTAAGACTTGTAATCATAGACTGGCCGAAACCTGCGTCCGAGAAAGCGCTGACACATTGTCTTGGTATCACAAGCCCAATAAACCGAATTTGCATAAAACGGACTGTCTTGACGTTTGAGTTTGTTTTTGTCATCCAAACACAACATGTACATTTACATCTGGATTCAGGAGACAAAGGAATACAATGCAATTATTTTGTAATCGGTTAGCACAAATTTGGTTGTAATGACAACCTTCCACAGTGCACCCTCAACTTTTGTAAAAACCCATATATGACGTCATCAAAGACATTTATCAAACAAATAAAATAAAACTCTCCGGTGGTATCATCTGGAAGAAACTGTATGTAAAGTTTCATGAAGATCTGTTCAGTAGTTTTCTCGGAATCGCTCAACACACACTCACGCACGCACGCACACACGCACACATACAACATCACCCTCGTCTCGATCTTCGGTCTATCTGAACACTTTCAGTCAAAACTTCACTAAATGTAAGCAACAAGTCCATAACATGAGAGAAAAACAGAATAAAGAGAGAACAACACGCATTCAAGCCGGGAGGGCCATCCCTGGAAACTCACCCTTGATATTCACTCTCAGTTTTAATGTCGGTGAAACAAGTTATGCTCATGCGCTCTGGCACTTCCTGCTTGTTGAAAAACAAAATGAAATCGGTACTCACCGACATAAGGACAACACAGACAAAGACAGAGTCAAATTGTCGCCTCTGGAGGCTTCATCGGGACAACAAATACAACGGAAAAGAAAAAACAAAAGCAAAAGCACAACACTTCCTTCTTGGTTTCTGGGTCACGTCATGGTGTGAGTGTTGTGCCATCCACTTTTTACCCTGCCTTGAAGGCGGCATGACACCGTCTTAGAGGGTGTATGTGCTATGTGCTGGTCAAAACATGACTACACGTAACAGAGGTCAAGAAATAACAGTAACAATAATGGGCCGGTGTCACGAACTGAAACCTCTGCTGAGCAATCCTTCTCATTGAGGTCAATGCGCATGCGCCAATCTTTGACTTAAAAAATGCGACCCTTTGACCGAACGAACCATGGGTTAGGGTTAGGGTTAGGGTTAGGATTAGGGTAAGAATTAGGGTAAGGGTTAGGGTAAGGGTTAGGGTTAGGGTTAGGTTGTTCACGACCTGATTAATCTCCCCATGTTAGCGCATGCGCATTGACCGCAATGAGAAGGATTGTTCAGGCAGAGTTTTCAGTTCGTGACACCGGGCTGGTTCTGGACTGGTGATCCTCAAGTCACAGGTTCGAATCCCGGCAGGAACGGATACGGGTCAACTTTATGTGCAGACTCAGAGACGGTATCCATTTCCCACCCCCCTGTCACTACAGTGGCACGTAAAAGACCTCGGTCACTCTGCCATAAGTGCAGGGTGCTGATTACACCTAAACACCACACACCTGGGTAGCGCGACTCTTGTTGCTGCTAGCTTTCCACTGGGAGGAAGCGACCCGAATGTTCCAGCATTGGGACAACAGAGTAAATGAAATGGAGAAAAAACAAGTCGCGTAAGGCGAAATTACTACATTTAGTCAAGCTGTCGAACTCACGGGATGAAACTGAACGCACTGTATTTTTTCACCAAGACAGTACCTACAGCTTCGTCAATCCCCACGTGAAGGGAATCGCTCACTTCCCACATGCAAAACGAAGTGATATTCACACTCCAGATTAGCGCGGTAGCGTATTGTGCTAAGCAGGAAAGCGCGCTTTTCTGTATTCTTGTTAACTTTCTGAGCTTGTTTTGAATACAACCTATCATATCTATATGTTTTTGGAATCAGGAAATGATTAAGAATAAGATGAAATCATTTTTGGATCGATTTCTTAAATTTTAATCGTAAGACTAATTACTCTATTTTCGTTAATTGTGATCCCATTTTCAGAGTAAACATGACATATGTATATATTTTTAGATTTAGAATGTGATGAAGAATACGATGCAATCAATTTTAAATCTGTTTGCGAACAATCGATTTTAATGACAACTTTAACGAGCAAACTCATTATTTAAATTTTAAGCTTCCAAGCTGAAATGCAATACCAAAGTCCGGGCTTCGTCGAAGATTACTTGACCAAAATTTCAACCAATTTGGTTGAAAAATGAGAGCGTGACAGTGCCGCCTCAACTTTTACGAAAAGCCGGATATGACGTCATCAAAGACATTTATCCAAAAAATGAAAAGAACGTCTGGAGATACCATACTCAGGATCTCTCATGTCAAGTTTCATGTAGATCGGTTTAGTAGTTTTCTCTGAATCGCTCTGCACACACACACACACACACACACACACACACACACACACACACACACACACACACACACACACACACACACACACACACACACACACACACACACACACATACACATATACACCACGACCCTCGTCTCGATTCCCCCCTCTACGTTAAAACATTTATTCAAAACTTGACTAAATGTAAAATCCAATAACAATAACTATACACCTTATTGTCCATTAAAATTAATACATTAAAATGGAAAATTGTCTTCGACACGTCTAACCTGCATGTCAACGATTATAAAATACTCATCGAAATAGTAATTACAAGAACATTCAACAAGTCGCGCAAGGCGAAATTACTGCATTTAGTCAAGCTGTGGAACTCACAGAATGAAACTGAACGCACTTCATTTGTTCACAATAATCGTAGTCCGCCGCTCGTGCACAACACAGTGAAACTGACGAGCCTGTTTAGCGCGGTAGTGGTTTCGCTGTGCTGCATAGTACGCTTTTCTGTACCTCTCTTCGTTTTAACTTTCTGAGCGTGTTTTTAATCCAAACATATCATATCTATATGATTTTTGAATCAAGAACCGACAAGGAATAAGATGAAATTGTTTTTAAATCGATTTCGGAAGTTTAATTTTGATCATAATTTTTATATTTTTAATTTACAGAGCTTGTGTTTAATCCAAATATAACATATTTATATGTTTTGGAAATCAGGAAATGATGAAAAATAAGATGAACGTAATTTTGGATCGTTTTATGTAAAAACAAAATTAATCACAATTTTCAGATTTTTAATGACCAAACTAATCAATTAATGTTTAAGCCACCATGCAATACCGAAGTCCGGCCTTCGTCGAAGATTGCTTGGCCAAAATTGCAATCAATTTGATTGAATAATGAGGGTGTGACAGTGCCGCCTCAACTTTTACAAACAGCCGGATATGACGTCATCGTCTTCTTCTTCTTCTTCTGCGTTCGTGGGCTGAAACTCCCACGTACACTCGTGTTTTTGCACGAGTGGAATTTTACGTGTATGACCGTTTTTACCCCGCCATTAAGGCAGCCATACGCCGCTTTCGGAGGAATGACGTCATCAAAACATTTATTGAACAAAATTGAAAAAAAAGTCTGGGGATATCATACCCAGGAACTCTCATGTAAAATTTCATAAAGATCGGTTCAGTAGTTTACTCTGAATCGCTCTACACACACACACACAGACAGACAGACAGACAGACAGACACACACACACAGACAGACAGACACACACACACACACACATACACCACGACCCTCGTCTCGATTCCCCCTCTATGTTAAAACATTTAGTCAAAACTTGACTAAATGTAAAAAGAAGAACATCACAACATAGAACTTGAGGAGGCAAGCACGACATCAGGAGAACGACGCGTATTCCAGCCAGGCAGTCTGTCCCTTTATCTTCATCCTATAGTTACCCTTTCCGTTTTCACCCCAGTAAACAACTTCTCAAAAAAAAAAAAAAATAAATGCTCGCGTCCATTGTTTATGAAGACAATTGCCATGTGAAAGTTAACCTAGAATCAGATAATGCGAGCAGGAAAAGGCGATTTGTTGTTATTGCTGTTTTTTTTTCGATTATTTTTTTCTCCTCAGATGAACATACATTCAATGAGGATAATGCCAATGAATGGGAGTTTATCGATCTGACTTACTTATTATTTCATTTGATCGCATTTTTATTTTTTTCTGAGCTGTTCAACTTTTAGCTACAAAACAATCCTGTCGACCTTTACGACACCATCACTAACGCAGTAGAAACATGGGAGAAAACAACAAGATGGGTTTCTCAATATCAAACATAATTCACAAGAACTGACTTGGATATGCACATTGCCTGCTTCCTGTTAGGCGCTGGCTTTTGTTTTAAGTGGAACATTATTTCTGAAAGTACACCCAACAACAACAAAACAGCACAAGTGGATTTAACAAAATGAATACATGGACTTAATTCCTACAATATCAAACATAATTCACAAGAACTGACTTGGATACGCACATTGCCTGCTTCCTGTTAGGCGCTGGCTTTTGTTTTAAGTGGAACATTATTTCTGAAAGTACACCCAACAACAGCAAAACAGCACAAGTGGATTTAATAAAATGAATACATGTACTTAATTCCCACTGAGCACAGATAGCACTCACGCTGTTGATTTTGAATTCTGTTCAACCTTCGCCCGACCGGGTTATCGACTACACACGGAAGACATCGTGGGGCGTGCGGACCCATGCTTCTCAAAGAAGGAAAAATATGCATATCCTTCTGTAGACCCATGCCTTCCAAAGAAGCAAAAACGTGCATCCCCTTCCGTAGACGCCGTGGTTAAATTTCCGCGAGAAGTAATTAAATTAAATTAATAATGTAATTATTACCGTGCGGACTAAAGCTTCTCAACAAAGGAAAAACGTGAATACCCTTCTGTGGACGTCGTGGGGCCGTGTGGACCCACATTGTTATGTATTAATATCCCTTCTGTGTCCACACGGACCCACGACGACCGGCGAAGGTTAAGTGGATGGATTTTCTATATATCTCATATAAAAGCCTGTTTGGATCAGATATGGAGAGTAGAATCGCTTACCCCGGGAAGGACTGTCTCTTTAATCTTGGAGGCCGCAAACCCGCGGTGTTGCTTTTGCAAGTCGTAATAACGCCCTCGTCACACCCCGCGGTGGTTATTTCGACTCCATGTCTGTATCCATTTTTCTCGAGAAGACAAACAAATTGGAATTCTGAAAAATATTCCCCTGCTTCCGGATTGTGATGGATCATTTCGCGACCTCTGATCGACCGGAAAGAACGCATACACGGACAATTTTGAACGTACTCTAACAACTTCAGTTCCGGATGTGTCTTAAACGCCGTGGACATGATTTGTTTGCTTTATACCTACTTGTTCATGCCGTAAGGTTCTATCTTCTTGTTTTATCCATACATGAAGTACGACCTTCCACCTGTAAAGCCTTAACTGGGGTAAGTGTTTGGTGATTTTTCCCCTTTTCCGGTGATTTTTTTCCCTCCTGCCAAAAGAAAGATGTAGACTGCATGCGACAATTGTCTCTATATCCTATATCCCTGTATCTTTTGGATACCCTTAGGGTTTTGACCTTGGTAGTTTCCTTGGCAATTAAAATCTCGTCAAAACTTCGGAGAACAGTTTTGAACAAAATACTTTTACAGATGGTGAAAGCACAGCTAGATATTTATTATCTCACATCTGTTTGTGGGATCAAATCAGAGACAAAGAAGGAAGGAAATGGGATATACAAGCTTACATTTCAATCCTTTATTTTCCCAACTGCGACATCCACTTAGTTTCGAAAAGCAAACAAACAAAGACACACACAAAAAAAGAAGAAACAAAAAGAAAGGAAAACAAGTCGCGTAAGGCGAAATTACTGCATTTAGTCAAGCTTTCGAAGTCACAGAATGAAACTGAACGTAGTCCGCCGCTAGTGCAAAAGGCAGTGAAAGTGACGAGCCTGTTTGGCGCGGTAGCGGTTGCGCTGTGCTTCATAGCACGCTTTACTGTACCTCTCTTCGTTTTAACTTTCTGAGCGAGTTTTTAATCCAAACATATCATATCTATGTTTTTGGAATCAGGAACCGACAAGGAATAAGATTAAATTGATTTCGAAAATTTAATTTTCATATTTTTAATTTTCAGAGCTTGTTTTTAATCCAAATATAACATATTTATATGTTTTTGGAATCAGGAAATGATGAAGAACAAGATGAACGTAAATGTGGATCGTTTTATAAAAAATAATTGTTTTTACAATTTTCAGATTTTTAATGACCAAAGTCATTAATTAATTGTTAAGCCACCATGCTGAAATGCAATACCGAAGTCCGGCCTTCGTCGAAGATTGCTTGGCCAAAATTTCAATCAAGTTGATTAAAATATGAGGGTGTGACAGTGCCGCCTCAACTTTTACAAAAAGCCGGATATGAAGCCATCAAAGACTTTCATCGAAAAATGAAACAAGTCGCGTAAGGCGAAAATACTAACATTTAGTCAAGTAGCTGTCGAACTCACAGAATGAAACTGAACGCAACGCAACGCAGCAAGACCGTATACTCGTAGCATTGTCACTCCACCGCCCGTGGCAAAGGCAGTGCCAGTGGAATTGACAAGAAGAGCGGGGTATTCGTTGCGCTGAGAAGGATAGCACGCTTTTCTGTAGCTCTCTTCGTTTTAACTTTCTGAGCGTGTTTTTAATCCAAACATATCATATCTATATGTTTTTGGAATCAGGAACCGACAAGGAATAAGATGAAAGTGTTTTTAAATAATTATTGATTTCGAAACAAAAATTTTGATAATAATTTTTATATATTTAATTTTCAGAGCTTGTTGTTAATCCAAATATAACATATTTATATGTTTTTGGAATCAGCAAATGATGGAAAATAAGATGAACGTAAATTTGGATCGTTTTATAAAAAAATAATTTTTTTACAATTTTCAGATTTTTAATGACCAAAGTCATTGATTAATTTTTAAGCCACCAAGCTGAAATGCAATACCGAAGTCCGGGCTTCGTCGAAGATTACTTGACCAAAATTTCAACCAATTTGGTTGAAAAATGAGAGCGTGACAGTGCCGCCTCAACTTTCACGAAAAGCCGGATATGACGTCATAAAAGACATTTATAAAAAAAATGAAAAACATGTCTGGGGATTTCATACCCAGGAACTCTCATGTCAAATTTCATAAAGATCGGTCCAGTAGTTTAATTTGAATCGCTCTACACACACACACAGACAGACACACACACAGACCCC
>NC_090251.1:52154528-52172028 GCF_037325665.1 Littorina saxatilis
AAACGTCCACAGGTCATAACGTCCACAAGTCAAAACGTCCACAGGTCATAACGTCCACAAGTCAAAACGTCCACACCAAAACGTCCACAAGTCAAAACGTCCACATGCTCATGGTCATAACGTCCACAAGTCAAAACGTCCACAAGTCAAAACGTCCACATGCTCATGGTCATAACGTCCACAAGTCAAAACGTCCACAGGTCATAACGTCCACAAGTCAAAACGTCCACAGGTCAGAACGTCCACAAGCAAAAACGTCCACAGGTAAAAACGTCCATAAATATGTCCCAGTGTGTGAATGTGTGATTGACCATTGACATTGTGTAGTGTTGTTAAGTTGTGTATGATATGTTTGCATGCCAGCTGAGTCGATGGAAGACCTATCTTGCCAATTCTCGAGTTGCAGTAAAAGTGGTTTATTTTGGGAGTTTGTTTAGACGTAAAAGATAGAAAGATGGGTGAAGTTTGTGGTTAGAAATAATAATATTTTACTTTCGGTTTCTAGTTCTCATTTCACGCGTTTGTCCGTTCAAACACCAATAATGATAATAAGAAGAAGACGAACAAGAACACAAACAAGAAAACAAAAGAACAAGAACAATAAGATGAAAAAAAAGAAAAAGAAGAAAAAAAAAGAAGAAAAAGAACAAGAAGAAATAGAAGAAGAAGAAAAAAAAACTGTGATTGTGTATGCTTGAGTTTCGCATAAAGCTTTTTTTTCTGAAAAGTCTTAAGTCAGTTATCTTTTCATTAATATATTTTATTGTCGCAAATTATTATAAAGACAACATGAATTTAAACAAGTCGCGTAAGGCGAAATTACTACATTTAGTCAAGCTGTGGAACTCACAGAATGAAACTGAACGCACTGCATTTTTTCACAATGACTGTAGTCCGCCGCTTGTGCAAAACGGAGTGAAACTGACGAGCCTGTTCAGCGCGGTAGTGGTTTCGCTGTGCTGCATAGCACGCTTTTCTGTACCTCTCTTCGTTTTTAACTTTCTGAGCGTGTTTTTAATCCAAACATATCATATCTATATGTTTTTGGAATTAGGAACCGACAAGGAATAAGATGAAATTGTTTTTAAATCGATTTGGGAAATTTAATTGTGATCATAATTTTTATATTTTTAATTTTTAGAGCTTGTTTTTAATCCAAATATAACATGTATATGTTTTTGTCATTTCAAGGGATATTACTGTTTATTTCACTATCATTTTGCAAGACGAAGAAGAATACCCGTAGAAGACCCTAGGGTTGAACCGTCGCGCCTTTATTTGTTTGTATCTTCGTTCACATGTGATTACAGTACTTTGTGGTCTTTGTATTGATCGCTCTCACGCGCAGTCACCATGGGTTTTTGTGGCTATCATTTTGCAGTCAACAAAACACGTTCAAACTAAAAGCACCAGCAAAAACTCTCTAAGGGGCTCCGCTCACATATGTAACTTCAGCAGGACCGACGACGCACTGCAGATTATCCCAGCCCGCTACACGTTGCAAGGAAGGAAAACAGGCCAAGTGCTCGTCATAATCCCTATCGCAGCATCAATAATAGGCCGTGCGTCGCCTGTGCCGCTGAAACTGCGCAGGTATATTCTGCCCTTAACACTCTCTTTGCTGGGACAGAGAGACAGACGCGACAACCTATGCTGATACACAATCGGGGTAGTTACAATGTGTTCACTAGAAGCTTTAATAAATGTATCACCTTGTATCCTTTTGAACTCACAATTACAATGTGTTCTGTAATATAGCCTTAATTGAAATTTCACTTTGGTATCATTTAGAACTCATAGTTAGAATGTGTTGACTAGTAGCTTTACTTAAAGTTTTCATTTGTATCATTTGGAACTCAAACGGTAATTCTCTTTAAAAGCTCCCGTTGAAAGCAGTAACATTTCCAGAGATGGGGCAGAACATTATCATATCATATCAAACGAGAGCCCGGACCGGGACACAGTATTGGCAGCCATAGCTCAACTCTGGCGTAGCTCCTGCTGTCGCTGTCGTTGTCGCCCTCTCTTTCCATCGCCGCGGTCTGGCACCATCAGCTCTGGCACCGACAGCGACCGAAGCTGGCAAAGGGAGAAACGGCTGCTGCGGCCTGGCACCCGCGGCGGATAGAGCTGGCTGTCCCCATCGCGTTCACTGTGTCGAAGTGTGGTTGGTAAAGACACGCACGTAACGCACGCTACGCGGGGACACTGCCACACCAATGTAGACGACCTGCTTCTTTTTGTGTGTGTGTGTTGGCTGTTTGTTAGTTGTACTGCTATTTGACTTTGATGTGCATCGTGCGGGATTTCTTCTTCTTCTAAAACTGAAGTGCAGTGATTTCATTGCGCTGAATTATTATCTGTGCTTCGCTGGACGGTGTGATAATTACTGTGCAGTGGAGAAAACTTTTTTGAATTTTCTGACGTGTTGCAGTTTTGCTGTACGTGAAGTTTGGACCTGTTACCGGAACTTTACAAATTCTTGTACATTCACTGGCATTTACAGTGAAGGTAAACGGTATATTTTGGTATGATGTGTTTAAAATAACAAGAACAATACATTCTTCAAAGGTGGGTTTCTTACTGCATAGTTGTTTTTTAATTAGAAAAAAGCGTAACTTGTTTGTTGTTATTGCAGCTTGTGACGGCAGTTTTCAGTTTTGTCTTTGTGTACTTCCATTGTGAACGTTCATAAATATATCCGGTGTAGTGTGGTATACATATATTAATGATTTTATGCGTGGTTTTTATGCATATTTAAAAAAAACAATTAAGGGAAAAGTTTGCATCGCTCTCGTTCTCTGATTTTGCCTAAGAATCTGGATAGTGGAACTACGTTTCTTGGGACTAAACATATTGTGCAGTATAACACGCTTCCGCTTATACCAAGGTGATATGAAACCTATATTACATTTCCATACACCAGCACTTCAAGTAACTTTCTTTAAGTCTAAGTAGCATAGCTCGAAAATCATGGTTTATTCTTGTTGCAAATATGCACACAGAAAATCGCCGTTTTGAAGACCAAAGTTATGTTGTAGTTTTGCTCTTCTTTGCGATTCAGCGTAAATAAAAACACCCGGATATTTGTTAAAGCGGGCCTCATGACTAATACTCGCAGTTTAGTTTAAAAGCTTTTTCGTCGTTCATAAAAAACAAGCGTTCATTAGAGAATACAGTTATTTGCTTTTTGGAAATTATGGAGTTTGATTTTGTTTTGTTTTTTCCTGTTTTTGTATTTTTTCCTGTTGTATTTTTTCCTGTTTTTGTGTTCTTTCGTTATGTATTTCGCTATGTATTTATTTTTCTTCATTTTTACTTTCTCCGTTATCTAGTACATGTTAAGATACGGTAAAAGAGACTGTCCGAGACGACCCTTTGGACATTTTCCCTGGCTCTCTTAATTTCTGCGCGCCTTGTTCTGTCCACATCGTTGTCGCGATGCGCATTTCAGTGTCACGTGACTCCTAGTTGATGGTTGTCTTACTGCGTGCGGATTCACAAGTCTGTGTGACCTTGGCTTGGTCCTTCCTTTTCTGTTATGTCTAGATATAATTTATCATCACCGGTGCTTTCTAAAGTTTTTTTTATGTTTTGTGAGTGGAATTTTCTTACGCCTGCAAATTTCAACGACGTTCAATTATAACAATCATGTTGAACCCTTTTACACTGGTTTTAATCTTACGGGGCTTGCGTACCTAGTGTCGTAAAGTTGACAACAATGTTATGCTAACAGTTTTTGGCACTTCGACATTAGTTGGCTTAATTCTTTTACACTAATAATAGCTTGTGTTGTTTGATGTTTGCCTTGGTTCTTCGTCTTGATAAAAAAATAAGTTATCGGCGTTTAACCGCGCCATATTTTGGGTGTGGTCTGGAATATGATACGGTATTTGGAACGGTCAAACTGTGGTCTACACGAAACAAAAGCATACTAGTGTTGCTCGCTGTATTCGGGACGGTCAAACTGGTCTTCAAGAATCTGGAGTAATGTTGGTGGACATTAGGACTGGAGATGAAGGCTGCGTGGCGTTTGGAGACCAAGATGTTGTCTGTGACTGAAGTGGTTAACATGTGCGGATGTTCACGACCTCGACGCTGCTGAATCCAGAAGGACGGAGAAGAAAATTGTGAGTATTAAACGCAAGTTTTTCCTTCCTTTAGTTATTGCAAATGACGGATTTTATGATTCTATCTTATGTATGTGTACACTTTTGACAATAATTATGACAATATGTGAGCCTCCACCACGGAATGAGTCGCATGTCACCTCGCACGGTTCTGCGCTAGGCTTAATACAAGTCCGGGGGGTGTCTGGTAACAGTGTGAGGGTCACCTTAGTCACAGGCTTATAACTCGAACAATTTTCGCTCTTTTCTAAAACGGTTTTCACCACTGGATAGAGCATAAAAAAACTCTTTAGGAAAATGTAAAAATATGAAAATCATACAAAGGTGACATGCGACTCATTCCGTGGTTGAGGGTCACATATATACTTGCTGGACATAACACAGAAAACACAAACTTACATCATTGTCGACATGTCTGAATCACGTTTCTACCAATGATGATCACAGTGCAAAACGTCACGCTCATAAGAAAAATACCTATCTCAGTGTTAGGCATTGATGTAGTGAAACTACAGGGGAAGATAGTGGAAGGGTATCTATCAAGATAGTACAAACTCTCAGAGCATCGGAAACCATTGCCACTGTAACGTAAGCAAAACTGCCGATCTCGTGTCTTGAGATAGACACTTTTTCTTTATGATTCTGGAAGACTTGTTTTGTGAATGTAAAAGTATGCAAAAGCTTTTTGTGGGTTGTTATGTAGCTTTGCTGATTGAAAATGTTGCTGTCAGTTCTTTATCTCACGTTTATCCAGCTGTCACCGCTCGAGATAGGCAGTTTGCAACTTATAACTAAAATGAGATAGGCAGATTGTTCAGAAACCAAAGAAAGTTTTTTGCATTATTCTCAAAACATCAAAAAATGACATAGGCAATTATCTTGATTGATTGATTGATCTTATGAGCGTGACGAAAAGTGATTTAAACATTGGGGTTCAATGAAGATATGGTTACCGCCTCCCCCTTCCCCACACAGACAAATATTTCTCACGAACAGTTGATTGTTTTTCCCCATTTGCAGACTTGTTTTGTAGAAGGAATCCTTTTTTTGTTATCATTCCTGCAAGTGGAAAATTATGTTTTACGCAATTCCCGTCATTGACAAACATAAATTGTTTCCTTTTTTCAATATATCCTTTGCATACACATAGCTCTTGTTAAGACACAGGCATAATTATTAAATTCTACTGTCGGGGACTCACATGGGCAAGGCTTAATTGTCATTTTAAATTACTTATTGCGTGCAAAGAAAAGTTTTGTTTTTTTAATAATAACTTTGGATTGTTACAAGCAAAACACGATTGTGCCGGCACTCGCGCTACATCCATGCCTATATTAAGCAGATACACTTTCTGCTTGGAAAAGAACCGTGTAGACACGTTTCACAATTTGCATTCGATACAGGTTTCCATGAAACGTACTCTTTCGGATTTGGTCACGGGAAAAGCTTTTCCTCTAACAAGCATCAGTTGTCGACAATGCTGCAAGAGTTTGGTCATTTGTGACAGTGATAATAAACGCAACGCAAATTGTTGGTCGTGTACTGAAGGTTTGTGTCAACGTTTTTAAACTTCCTGTCATCACGACTAACAGAGGATTGTCAGTTGACAAGTCCATTAGTATTATCACTTTCTCTTTTTAGTGGAATCAAGTTACCAGTCAAGACTTATAAGGAGATATCACTTCAAAAAATTAATTCACTTTTTCTCTTGAGAGAAATGCATTAATATTTTGATTAATTTTCTTTGAAACCCTGTCTCCTTTTTGAAAATAAAAAATAACAGGCTTGGAAATTGACATAAAAGCCATATGGCGGCCTTGACAACTGACATAACAAGTATTCGGTTTCGTTTTAGATAAACAACAAAAAATACCTTACAGAAGATGTTAGCTTTATTTTAAGGCAAAGGCGTATAGCAAACTATTTGCGATTCGCAGATCGTTGACGACTTGTTGCGTGCGCGGTCACATTCTGCACATTTCACCATGGTCTCTCGCAATGTGTCGCCAAATCCAAATCCGCTGCATGTAGCTTAAAAGTCACAATCCATCACATGATTGGCTCAGTATCTCAAGTCTGGCTAGGATTTGACATGGGCAAAGACCGCCCCTCCACTGGGTCACATACCAAACATCAACACACTGGACGCTCACTGCATGTACACGGTGTTATGAATGATCTGTAAGCCCCACTAGTACCAGTCTGCCAAATTCATTCATCACCAAATTCTATTTGGTATGAGTCGAAGTGTGTGTGTGTGTGTGTGTGTGTGTGTGTGTGTGTGTGTGTGTGTGTGGGTGTGCGGGGGTGTGCGTGCGTGTGTTTGTGTGTGTGGGGGTGTGTGTGTGTGTGTGTGTGTGTGTGTGTGAATGTGTGTGTGTGTGAGTGTGTGTGTCTGTGTACCCATATTTCCACAGGTTTGGTTGCCTAAATCACCATAAGGCAACCATCCACACGTGGATGGCAACCTAAACTCTGGATGGCAACCTGATTGTGTGGATGGTCGCTTCATTTAACACCGTTAAATTGACTATTTTGACGGAAAGAATGTCATAAGAATGTTAAACTCTGGATGGCAACCTAACTGTGTGGATGGTCGCTTCATTTAACACCGTTAAATTGACTTTTTTCACGGAAAGAATGTCATAACAATGTTGAAAATGACATTCTTTCCGTCCTCTATAGGCGACGAAATAGGTCAAATTTTGTTCATTTTTTAGTGCAAAATTCTTCGATGCCGGAGCGAGTACTGCACCCAGTGCTGTTGTAGTGCAAGTGCACTAGAAAGGCACTACACCCAGTGCCGCCTCTTAGGTAACCATCCACACTTTAGGTGTGTGTGTGTGTGTGTGTGTGTGTGTGTGTGTGTGTGTGTGTGCGTGTGTGTGGGTGTGTGTACACAAGCGTCTGTGTCTGTGTACGTGCGTGTGTGTGTCTGTGTCTGTGTCTGTGTCTGTGTGTGTGTGTGTGTGTGTGTGTGTGTGTGTGTGTATGTGGTGGCCTAATCTCATGTTAAAGCCTGAACAGATCTGGGATAGAGAGCAGAATTGTTTTTACGCCAAGGACTGTTGTTTATAGGCGCCTACCGTGTCACACTCACACAAACAAACGGCAAATTCCACGAGTGCCCTTGCATTTGGTTTAATTCTACCTGCAAAACAAACTACGCAACGACGGCAAAGCCATTACACTTCCACTTCCTTAATTCGGTCATAATTGCAATATTTTTTTTGACTGTGTGTTTGGACTTCGCGCATGCCATAACACTGCGGGTAGTCTGCATTTAGGTTGATTACGAACTGAGCCGTTCAGGGCATCTCATAGTGTTAACAGCTGTGCGATTTATGTTTTCAGTGCGTGTCAGTCACATATCATACAGAGAGGAAAACAACCCGTGGCATATGGCGCGTTTGTGTGTGTGTTTGTGTGTGTGTGTGTGTGTGTGTTTGTGTGTGTGCGTGTTTGTGTGTGTGTGCGTGTGTGTACCCCCGTTTCCACAGGTTTGGTTGCCTAAATCACCATAAGGCAACCATCCACACGTGGATGGCAACCTAAACTCTGGATGGGAACCTAATTGTGTGGATGGTCGCTTCATTTAACACCGTTAAATTGACTTTTTTGACGGAAAGAATGTCATAACAATGTTCAAAATGACATTCTTTCCGTCCTCTATAGGCGACGAAATAGGTCAAATTTTGTGCATTTTTTAGTGCAAAATTCTTCGATGCCGGAGCGAGTACTGCACCCAGTGCTGTTGTAGTGCAAGTGCACTAGAAAGGCACTACACCCAGTGCCGCCTCTTAGGTAACCATCCACACTTTAGGTACGTGTGAACACCATGGCCATTGTATGTGCATAGAACATATTCAAGAGTTTGTCCTTGCACTACGCTTTGCAAGAATAACACGACAATCGACAGGATGACCGTTCATGTCTTTTTAGCGTACAATTTAGCACACACGACATTATTTCTAAAATAATAATCATTAAAGTGATAGATATTTTCAGTGTCAAGGCAACCTCAAAGCCCTCTCATTCCCATGTTAAAGTTAGTCAAGATTCCTCGGCTATTTTCTCGCTCATTCTAAAAACCCTATCATGTAACTCAAGAGCGCAGGTTTAAAATTCTCCGTTTCACCTCCTCCCCTATTTTCCTCATTCCAACGCCTCCTCCTACCCCTCCCCCCTCTGCCTCTTCGCTCTTCTACATTTTATTTTTTTCTTTTCTCTCGGAAATACGGAAATTGGACAATTTCGAGATTTGCACTCTTGAGATTTTTAGAAGTCCAGCTGTGAGAAAGGGGGGGAGCGTACTTCCAAGCGGCAGTTCGGAACGGCAGGCGGTATCCTGCATAATTTGCATGCAGCTCGTTACCGATTCCAAGCAGGTTTAAAGTGAGGGATCCCATCATTCTAAAGCTTTTCTCTCATTGAATTGTTATAGCGTTTGTCCTCCCTCTCGAACGGGATGGGGGTGGGATGGTGGTTTAGTATGTGGTAAGGCAGCAGGCAGACATTGAATATAGCATGAAACTATTTTAACATGACGATTTAGGTAAAAATACGTCACCTCTTCCAACAACCCTCCCTTTTTTGAAATGGTGAATTGGTAAGTGGGGAGGCATGGCAACAAAGAGGAGAAACAAAGTCAGGCCGAGGCGAGGATTTGGACAAGAGAAAAAGCGAGACAGGGGCCGGGGAAAGAAGAAACAGAGACAAGACAACACAAGACAACATCTCTATTATCCAGGGTAATAGATAAGCAAGAATATATTATCAGAGAGTGATAGAGAGAAAGAGAGAGAGAGAGAGAGAGAGAGAGAGAGAGAGAGAGAGAGAGAGAGAGAGATAGATATATAGATAGATAGAGAGAGAGAGAGGGAGATAGAGAGAGAGAGATAGATAGATAGATAGATAGATAGATAGCCTGATAGAGAGAGAGAGAGAGGGAGATAGAGAGATAGATAGATAGACAGAGAGAGAGAGAGAGATAGATAGAGAGATAGATAGAGAGATAGATAGATAGATAGATAGAGAGAGAGATAGAGAGAGAGAGACAGAGACAGAGACAGAGAGAGAGAGAGAGAGAGAGAGAGAGAGAGAGACAGATAGAGAGACAGAGAGGGAGAGAAAGAGAGAGATACCACGTGACCAGTTTTGTGGGATCTGTACCTACTGCTTTTGGGGATTACCTGTTTAACGAGCCATTTAGCGCCATCACTGAACCCCATGGAAGCTTTTTTTTCTCTAAAAGGGAGAGTTACTTTAACTGTTCGACCTGGACATCGCATTTGTTTGCTCCTCGAACTGCGAGAAAAAAAAGAGAACATGACCGACATGATTTTAATTGCAGACGGATAAATAAGTGATTGGGTTGCCAGGATGAGCACGGTACCAATTGTGAATTCAAGTTGTTTGAAACAAACAAATAAAAACAAAACAAACAAAAACAAACAAACAATCAAACAAACAAACAAACAAACAAACAAATAAAAAAAATAAAAAAATACATAAACAAACAAATAGCAAACAAGCAAACAAACTAATAAACAAACAAAAAAACAAACCAATCTCAAACTTTTTCGATGTGATTTTACAATGCGGCCCACGCGCGTAGCATTTAGCACTTATTCACACTTACACCTATTTGAACATTTCCCTTTTACTGTAATGTCTGTTGGCAATCTCGAGAATCACACGATGCGAAATTCAAAGTAATGGAGTTTGAGGTACAAGGAAGTCACATCATGAATACATCACGTTTATCTGATTTGTTTCGGTAATGCTATTTACATCGTGTTAATACACTAGCTATTTTCATTGAGGAAGGACACACTCCGGATGTAGATAATACAATCAAGATGCTTTATAATCTAGGTAAATTCCAATTGATTTTATGAGAGGAAGCATTGCTGTCATGTGCTTCTTGGTGTACATATAGCTTGACAAGACTATGTCACATGACATGCTTTTGATATTTAGAAGCGTCAGTGAAGTAATTAAAATAAGAACGTCATCGGGGGAGACATGTTTCGTCACGAAAGTCGGGACGTCGAGGATCGTGGAGAAGCTGACAGAAAGAGACTTAGAGGTAACATGCAGAGTTTCAGTGGATATTAAAATGGATATTAAAAATAATGGTCGAAGTCAGTGGATCATGAAACATTCGAGCTTCAGCGAGCTTTTTCATGACCGCGAACTGAGACCATTATTTATAACATCCACTAAGACGAGGTGTGTAACCTATTTATTCATCCTTTCGTCAGTTGTATCAAATATAAAGGGTGTTTTTGCGCCACATATTGATCGAATCCTATTCGACCTGCGCAGCTGAGTGATTATAAAGCAGATGTAGAATTCCGTGAAAATAATTCTGCTAATGGGCAGAATATACCTGCGCAGTTTCAGCGGCACAGACGACGCACGGCATATTATATATGCCGCGATAGGGATTATGACGAGTACTTGGCCGGTTTTCCTTTCATGCAGCGTGTAGTGGGCTGGGATAATCTGCAGTGCGTCGTCGGTCCTGCTGAAGTTACATAAGTGAGCGGAGCCCCTTACACTTCACAGCAGGTTTTGTTTTTGTATGAGATAAACATCAAGTACACAATTATGCTGTTGTTCTGCTGTGGCGGTAAAGGCACACACTTTTGTGTTCTTTTCATGTTTTGGTATCGCTAAGGACATTTTCTTCCGTCGTATTTAGTAGCAGACGAACCCCCCCCCCCCCCCCCCCCCCCGTGTTCAAACGTCAAATACTGCAAGAAATTCGGGTTTCTGAGGCAAGGTGTTTGTACTAGATGGGGAGGATTAACGTCCTCACAGGATGGATACATGTATGTGGTGATATGCTAGAGTATGGTGTTTGTGTTTGTGTTTATTCAAAACGATGTTAGAAGTGTTCTTCTGGGATTTGTCAACCTTTTGACCTTGCTGCCTTCTCTTGTAAAAAAAAAAAAGTTTCCAAGGTCAGAAAGGAAATGTGTCACTTTCAACAGATAGCTATGGGAGTTTTTACTAATTCCAAGGATTATATTGCTTCCTTCTAGCCTTGAATTGTGTAGTTTTTTTGTAATTTGATTGTTCACAGAGGAAAGCTTTATATCTGCCTCATCTTTTTGTGTATTCTTTTCTTTTAAAGCTTCACGTACGCACGCACGCACGCACGCACGCACGCACGCACACACACATACACACAGCCACAGCCACAGCCACACACACACACACACACACACACACACACACACACACACACAATGAAGAATTTATTTTAGTTTTCTCGGGAATCAATTTCGCAAACACAAAAACTACTGATTTCAAGGCTCAAGTAACATGACAGGAATATGACACTGGACATTTCGTTAAAATATGTTCTTACTCGATGCAGAAGCCCAGGCAGATATGTGATAGTTCGCATTACAGTTTACACGGAAATGAATGTACTTATTATGTAGATATTTTAATTTTAACAATTAAAAGAGATCAAGAATTTGTGACAAAATGTGTTGTAATAAGTGTACAAAGATGCAATTCTGTTTGGAACCTTCTTCGCTTTACTCCCTTAGACTTAAGTTTACATAATTATTTTACGTAGAGCACCATGCAAACCGAGAAAGGAAACACCATTGAATACATCCCCAATATTTTGTTTGTTTGTTTGCTTAACGCCCAGCCGACCACGAAGGGCCATATCAGGGCGGTGCTGCTTTGACATTCAACGTGCGCCACACACAAGACAGAAGTCGCAGCACAGGCTTCATGTCTCACCCAGTCACATTATTCTGACACCGGACCAACCAGTCCTAGCACTAACCCCATAATGCCAGACGCCAGGCGGAGCAGCCACTAGATTGCCAATTTTAAAGTCTTAGGTATGACCCGGCCGAGGTTCGAACCCACGACCTCCCGATCACGGGGCGGACGCCTTACCACTAGGCCAACCGTGCCGGTCACATCCCCAATAAGACAACACTGAAAATATACTCACCCAAAAGCAGCAACACGAGTAAATGAACAAAGACTAGTTCATTTGTTCTTGTTGCTGTTTTCTGGTGAATACAATTGTATTTCTATCTTGTTAGTTCCTATCACCTGCATTGAGGGCCCGGTAGCTCAGTTGGTAGAGCACAGGATTTTGATCGGAAGGTCGCATGTTCGAATTCGGGCCGGGACGGACACGGGTCAACTTTATGTGCAGACCCAGAGACGGAAGCCAAGTGCCACCCCCGTGTCACCACAATGGCACGTAAAAGATAATAATAATAATAATTGTCAGTTAGTACTGGTGTCACATGACTGATGTGAACCAGTTGATTGGCTAATGGCGATGCGCTTAAATCTGTTAGCGCACTCTTGGAGTGCGCTAACTTTTCCACAGAGCGTATTCTTACGCCCTTTACCTAAGCAAGACTGTGCTCTCATCCTCAGAATTAATTACTGACATGTAGCTTATATTCTCCACAATACCAAATGACCATAAATTCCCTACTTCTCAATTAAAGCAGAAGTGGGTTTTTTTCTGACAGATTGCATGTGCCTGTGCCACAGTGCGGCTGCCACTGATCTAAAAATAGAAGCCGCGGGGCGGTTTCATCTAATTCTCGCCGACTTGCATAGATTCTTCTCATCGTGTTAGTGGCATGTAGCTTATCATCCACATTACCAAATGATGAGTTAATATAAAATTCCCACCCGCTAGCAGAAAACACAATTAGTGTTATTCCGATAACGTACCAGCTAGACCAGTTTGGAAGACTGACTCGATCGACTCTGTCATACGAAGCCGCACTGACTACACTGAAATACGACTGCATCAGTTCAGTAAATGAATGGTTTCCGAATTATTATTTCAAGGCAAGAACAATCGTAATCGAAAACGTGTAGGGTTCAGAACGTTCTTACCATTATAAGACTTATTACCAGCGTGCCTCGTGCGTGCAGACTCAGTCAGTGCAGACTGCATGCAGTGGTTTGATTGCCCTAGCAGACGACATAAACCCCGCTCAGCAAATTAACATGTTGGGCAAATGTGAACGAAAAAACGATGGGGATATAATACGTGTAGGGTTCAGAGCATTCTTACCGTTCATATTTAGTATCAGACTCCCCGATGAATGAAGATAGAACACGAGAAATATGTGGAATTTACCAACAGAAATTAAAACAAGAGTTTGCGTGTGACGAAAGCACGACACACTTGAGACAGCCCAAACAAAAGTAGATACAGTGAAACAAACCTGACCACACAGTTACGCCTATCCAAATGCGCGTTGCAAAAATGTGCGTTTTGAATCTTCTTTTTTATCTGGCGGTACTGACAATATCGTTATTGAAACAATCCCAGTGCACTAAGGGATTTATAGAGCAAATCTCGAAAATAATTATTGTTATTATTTAAGTTATTGAGACATCCCAGTGCACTAAGGGATTTATAGAGCAAATCGAGAAAATTCATTATTGAACGAAGCGACCTGACCACACAGTTATGCCTATTCAAATGCGCGTTGCAAAATGTGCATTTGGAATCTTCTTTTTTCTATGGCGGTACTGACAATATCGTTATTGAAACAATCCCAGTGCACTAAGGGATTTATAGAGCAAATCTCGAAAATAATTATTGAACTCAGCGCTATGCGCTTCGTTCAATAATGAATTTTCTCGATTTGCTCTATAAATCCCTTAGTGCACTGGGATGTCTCAATAACTTAAATTGTCAGTAAGTACTGGTGTCACATGACTGATGTGAACCAGTTGATTGGCTAATGGCGATGCGCTTAAATCTGTTAGCGCACTCTTGGAGTGCGCTAACTTTTCCACAGAGCGTATTCTTACGCCCTTTTCCAAAGCGAGACTGTACTCTCATCCTCAGAATTAATTAATGACATGTAGCTTATATTCTCCACAATACCAATGATTATGACCATAAATTTCCTGCTTCTCAATTAAAGCAGAAGTGGGTTTTTTCTGACAGATTGCATGTGCCTGTGCCACAGTTGCCACTGATCTAAAAATAGAACCCGCTGTGTCTAATTTTTCAGTTTCGACTTGCGAAGATTCCTCTCATAATTATGCCATGTTAGTGGCATGTAGCTTATTATCCACATTACCAAATGATGAGTTAGTATACAATTCCCAGCAGCTAACAAAAAACACAAGTATTATTCCGATAACGTAGCAGCTAGATCAGCACGTAGCAGACTACACTGACTGAAATGCGACTGCATCTGTTCAGTAAATGAATGTTTTCCGAATTATTATTTCAAGGAAAGAACAATCGGAATCGAAAACGTGTAGGGTTTAGAACGTTCTTATCATATATAAGACTTATTACCAGCCTGCCTCATGCGTTCAGACTCAGTGCAACGTAACGAGCAATTTTTGTTTTTGAAATGAGACTCAGTGCAGTGGTTCGATTGCTATAGCCTAGCAGACGACATAAATCCCGCTCAGCAAATTAACATGTTGGGCAAATGTGAACGATAAAACGATGGGGATATAATACGTGTAGGGTTCAGAGCATTCTTACCGTTCATATTTAGTACCAGACTCCCCGATGAGTGAAGATACCACACGAGAAACATGCCACATTTATTTTGAAAATGTGCTTACCGTCGACCTTGGCAAGGGGCAAAACTCTGCACAGTCAATCTGTCGAAGCTCGATGAAGGTTTCGAATCACAAATAACTCAGAGCACAGTCCTTTCTCTGAGTTTAAATGAGGTCTCTATGAAAGATCATCACTTGTTAGCTTAACGCTACACTGGAATTTACCAACAGAAATTAAAACAAGAGTTTGCGTGTGACGAAAGCACGACACACTTGAGACAGCCCACACAAAAGTAGATCTGACACAAACCTGACCACACAGTTACGCCTATCCAAATGCGCGTTGCAAAATGTGCGTTTTGAATCTTCTTTTTTATCTGGCGGTACTGACAATATCGTTATTAAAACAATCCCAGTGCACTAAGGGATTTATAGAGCAAATCTCGAAAATAATTATTGAACTCAGCGCTATGCGCTTCGTTCAATAATGAATTTTCTCGATTTGCTCTATAAATCCCTTAGTGCACTGGGATGTCTCAATAACTTAAATAATAATAATAATAATAATAATAATAATAATAATAATAATAATAATAATAATAATAATAAAACATTCTTTTATAGCGCTGTTCACCGCCAAATGGCAGTCTCATGGCGCTTTACATTAGACATTAAAATTCAACAAGAGCAAGATCTTGGTCATTCTGCCATAAGTGCAGATGGCCGATACCACCTAAAACACGCATAACAAGTATCTCGTCAAAAGCCGCGATGGCTTAAAACGCTAATCATATAACCCATATCTTGTCCTTAAGAGGCAACATATTTAGCCTGTAGGACATAAAGCATTCTCTCTTCCCTCACCTGCAGTCTCCTGTTCCATGGTGGCCCCTAAAAGGTTGAAGAAAGATAAACAAATGTGACCCTCCACCACGAAATGAGTCGCATGTCACCTCGCGCGGTTCTCCGCCAGGCTTCATATAAGTCCGGGGAGTGTCTGGTAACAGTGTGAGGGTCACCTTAGTCACAGGCTTATAACTCAAACAGTTTTCGCTCTTTTCTAAAACGGTTTTCACCACTAGATAGAGCATACAAAACTCTGTGGGAAAATGTAAAAATATGAAAATCATGAAAATGTGACATGCGACTCATTTCGTCGTGGAGGGTCACAAATTAACAATCAGCCAACAAACCAACAGTCGATTCTGCTGTGTACGTACATCTTCATTGAGTGTGGGAAGAGTTAGAGGCGAGGTATCCGACCTGTCCAATAAGATGAAGAAGAAAACAAAACGAAACACCAACACAAAACAAATCAGCCACAGGGCTAGACATGGGTGTTGAGCAGCTGCATTGAGATACCTAGAGCAAACGAAATGATGTGAGGATTGGCCACCCAGGTTTGTCGAGTGGTTATAGCTAGTATCGTGGATAGTGTTTAAATAACTTGTAGGTTTCTTGACTGTGTTTGTTTAAAATCAAAAAACATTTCAGGTTTTTTTATTCTGAATTTTGGAACGTTGGCAGTCTCTTTGTTTTTGGATTTGCGTTTGTTTAAACAACATTGTATTCATAATTATACACACACATGACAATGCAACAACATGCTTACAAAGGAGCACAACACTTTTAAAACGTATAATAAGTGCTCACATAATTATACCTATTGTTTCATGGCGGGCTATGATTAACATCATTTGACGCCAGAACTTATTAAAAAACAGCTTAACTGTGTTTTAGTATCCCTTCAACCGATATGGTTATGTGAGATCGCTGTGAGTGTGTTTCCTTTATCAGTTCGTAGGGCAGTCTTCGTGTTTGAAACTATGTACATGTAGGTTTATCGCTGTAAAATAAGGAGGGTTCTCAATAGTGTGTGTCTTGTTACTGGTGTAGCAATGCAAATGCTTTACAATGCTTGTTTTTGAAACTCAGAGGGAACTAACAATTGTGATGAGTTGTAGAGGTTCCCCCGAAATCGGCGCATGCTGCCTGAATGGCGGGGTAAAAACGGTCATACACGTAAAAATCCACTCGTGATAAAAACATGAGTGAACGTGGGAGTCTAAGCCCATGAACAAAGAAGAAGAAGAAGAAGAAGAAGAAGAAGAAGACGAAGAAGAAGAAGAAGAAGAAGAAGAAGAAGAAGAAGAAGAAGAAGAAGAAGAAGAAGAAGAAGAAGAAGAAGAAGAAGAAGAAGAAGAAGAAGAAGAAGAAGAAGAAGAAGAAGAAGAAGAAGAAGAAGAAGACGAAGAAGAAGAAGATGAGTTGTAGAGATGAAAGGAGACAGCAAAGCCATCGGTTAACTTATGAATTGATTGATTGATTATCATCGTAGAGTTAAACAAAAGCATGGTTGGAGATTAAAGATGAACGCCGATACAAATCATTTTTTTCCTTCTCAGACATGAGACACAATGACTTAATTGTCTTTGATGTCATGTCGTTATGTTTACATTTGACATTTTGCTTGATCAAAGTACATGTACCACATTCTTGACAAAGCAAAAGTGGATATTTAAGCTTCAAAGTCCCTCACGTCTTAGACATTTCTTGAGCTCAAGTCAAGAAATGGCCACTCCATTCTTTAATCAAACAAGACATCCAGATTTAGAAATGTGTAGAGCCCATTGCATCAATGTACACCCACGCGTTACAGTAGGCATGAACATGTCCTTAGATTTCAAATGTAGCCGTTTCGTCTTATCCACATGGGGGACCTTTAACGTACCCTTTAACGTACTCGGTCACCTGTTTCGATCAAAGACTAGATGGAAGAGAAACTTCTGTCACTGACAGAGCCTTTCTCTGTTGAGTTCTCA
>NC_090251.1:52174528-52197892 GCF_037325665.1 Littorina saxatilis
GTTTCTAACACAACCCCGGAGACAGAAATGCACGAAGAAACAGAAAAGGAACGTTTTGGACAATTCGCACGTCTAGAAATCGATCAGTACTACTTGAACTGTTAACACCTCCGGCGGCTCTCGTCATTTCTCGCCACCAACAGGACCTCCCCACAGACACCACTACAGCTATGTACCGTCAGTTCTGTCGAGGGGAACTGTTGAGTATGACACTCACCGAAACATTCTAGACAAATGACTGACTTGTTCTGAGGCGCGTCTGTCTTTGTCTCTGTCTCTGTCTCTCTCTGTCTATGTCTCTCTCTCTCTGCCTCTGTCTCTCTCTGTGTCTGTCTGTCTGTCTGTCTGTCTGTCTGTCTGTCTGTCTCTCTCCCTCTTTTTCAAAGTCTCTCTCCCTCTGTCTGCCTGTCTGTCTGTCTATCTGTCTGTCTGTCTGTCTGTCTGTCTGTCTCTCTCCCTCTTTGTCAAAGTATCTCTCTCCCTCTGTCTGCCTGTCTGTTTGTCTGTCTGTCTCTCTCCCTGTCAAAGTCTCTCTCCCTCTGTCTGTCTGTCTCTGTCTCTGTCTCTGTCTCTCTCTCTCTCTCTTTCCTCCAACTCCTCCTCCCTTTCCCAAATCGTATCCCTCCTCCCTTCAACAGGGGATGCAAGGGGTGTTGTATGAACACACAGAGCGTAGTGTCGAACCTGTCATACCCGAGGAGAACCACCGTCTCGCTTGGTAAAACCAACCCGCTAGGGTGCTCCTCATCGATTTCGTGTGTTTGGATTTTGTAATTCTAATTTCTGGGCCTTCCAGAAATCGTCCCCATGGTCTGTGTTAGACAGTGTTGAAGCTCCACTTCTAGCTTTTCAGCAGGGATGTGAACAACATCGACACCACACTTTTACATAGAGATTACGCATTGGTCTATTTTCGTCTGACCCGGACAATCCTCTGAGAATGTTCCCGTGAAATCTCTTGTTGATCGCCGCCGAGACATTTATGTTCATGTTCTGATTTGGATCTAAAATCGAAAACCTATTTGTGAAGAAATGAGGCTGTGCGCAATGTTTGTCTTATGAGGAGAATGCGTATTCCTCAAACGTATACCAGGACGGTTATTTTGGGAAACTTACGTTGTCTGCGAAGATATCACTAAGAGTACAGATAAACACGACTTATGTATTATTTAAAAAAACAAGTGTTTGCTTTATTCCTTTACCTGCTACCATTTACACCCATTTTCGATGCCTTATTTATGTTTTTCCACCAAATATCTATCCAGGTATCTGCATGTTATTGGAGAATCCTTGTAGACTCTCAACAACTCTATTCTGTTTTGGAACTCTCTACCCTGCATGTGCTTTATGGTCTATTTGTCAATGGTATCTTTGTGTGTGCGCGTGCGTGCGTGCGTGTGTGTGTGTGTGTGTGTTTGTGTGTGTGTGTGTGTGTGTGTGTGTACTTTTAACATGGTACGCTAAGTTTTGCTCGTGCTTGGGATCTTGGTGTTATGTCTCAGTTAAATGTATGCTTTGTATGCTTGTTGATTTGTGCTAGTTTATTCTATAATGAATTTGTAAAGCGCCTGGAGCCAATTGATGGGACTCGCGCTATAGAAAAGTTATTTATTATTATCATTATTATTACTTACACACATTCCGTCTCTGAGTCTGCACATAAAGTGTCGGCCTTGATTCGAACCCGTGACCCTAGGATCACAAACCCAGTGCTCTACCACCTGAGCTAGCCGGCCCCCCAGTGCCATTAATCGAACGTAGAGGAGTCATAAACAAGTACAACTATGAGCACAGGCTATGAGCATGAGTCTTGGTAGCTGTACCTCGCACTTCGTGGAAAACGTAACTTTTCTGCTCATGAAATTATGCCGAACTTGGTGTTTTTAAGTTTTTAAGCTTGACTTATTGAACTTGACTTGATCGGAGGTTGCGGCCTGTGGATTAGGGTCTCTTCGCCATTTCAGTGGTAATGCCAAATTTCTCAGGCCGACGCTGAGCATCTGTACTTTACAATTATCTCGTTGTCCTTCGTCAGGACTTCAAGGAGCACCTTCAGTTTGAAGCGCCGTTTAGAATCACATCCACATCTGAGCTTGCACACAGATTACACTGTGTTGAATCTCCTTGCTGACGTTGTGAATCCCATAGATCTTCTTTCGCCAAAATCGTCCTAAGACACACATACACACAGACACAGACACACAGACACGCAGACACACACACACACAGACACACACACACACATACACACACACACACACACACACGCACACACACACACAACTGCATGTTCCAGACATCGGCCAGCAGAATGTGATCGACATGGCATTTACATAAAGTTAACAAGATGTTCTATTTTGGCCTGGCCCTATGTAGAGAGTCCATATAGATTTTGTCCTAAAGGGGCGCAGCTAAAGTAAACGTCACTCCGACGGGATACAGTCGGGTCATCCTCAGTGTATACATGTACAGCTCTTTGGTGTTTGAGGATTGTGGCGATGATACTTTTGTAGGGCATCTTCTCTTGCCCTGCCCACCTGTGCGCCCGTCTGACACACAGACACAGACACAGACACAGACACATGCAGACACACACGCACTCACGCACACATACATACACAGACTCACACACACACATACATACACACACACACACACACACACGCACGCACGCACGCACGCACTCACGCACGCACGGACACGGACGCACGCTCGCACGCATGCACACGCGCGCGCACACACCCACACACACACACACATACACACACATACATACACACACACACACACACATACACACATACACACACACACACACACACACACACACACACACACACACACACACATACACACACATACACACACACACACATACACACACACACACACACACACACACACACATACATACACACACACACACACATGGTAAAACCCTCACACACTCACAAACATACACATGTACGCATAGCTTTCATTGTATTGTATTTTAAGTGCAACAGAAGAAAGGTTGGGATTGGAGGGCTGTTGGAAAAGTGTGTGGGTGTGAAGGGGGGGGGGGGAGAGGGGGAGGCGGGAAGGGGGGGAAGTTGAGGAAGTCGTTGGAGAAGCCTTTGGGCTCTACAATTAAAGCAAGTCAAACGTTGAGCCGTGTCAGAGTGTGAGAGCTCAGTTCGTTTTCAACGGCGAGTAGAATGAAACCAACACCTTCTTTATTTGCAAGAAAGTAACACGGGATCCAATGTTTTGCTCAACTTTAGATACTCTCGTACTCTCTCTTTTTCTCTCTTTCTTATTCTCTCTTTCTTTCTTTCTCTTCCTCTCTCTCTCTCTCTCTCTCTCTCTCTATCTCTTTCTCTCTCTCTCTCTCTCTTCTCTCTCTCTCTCTCTCTCTCTCTCTCTCTCTCTCTCTCTCCTTCTCTCAGACCACTGCTTAATCTACTACCCTCGTTAAATAAAGAATTGTCATTGTCATTGTCATTGTCATTGTCTCTCACTCTCTCATTCTCTCTCTCTCCTTCTCTCACTCTCTCATTCTCTCTCTCTCCTTCTCTCACTCTCTCTTTCTCTCCTTCTCTGTTTCTCTCTCCCCCTTTCTCCCTCTCTCTCTCTCTCTCTCTCTCTCTCTCTCTCTCTCTCTCTCTCCCTCCCTGTCTCTCTGTCTTTATCTGTCTCTCTCTCTCTCCGTTTCTCTCTCTCTCTCGGCTCTCTCACTCTCCCTTTCTCTCCCTCTCTCTCTGCTCTCTCACTCTCTCTACTTCTCTCACTCTCTGTCCCTCTCTCTGTCCCTCTTTCTCTCTCCCTCTCTCTCTCTCTCTCTCTCTCCTTCTTTCACTCTCTCTCTCTGTTTCTCTCTCTCTCTCTATCTCTCTCTCTCTTTCTTTCTCTCTCTCTCTCTTTCTCTCTCTGTCTCTCTCTCTCTATATATATATATATATATATATATCTCCCCTTCTTCTCTCTTCCACCCTCTGTCATCTTTTTCCTTTGACGCGACTTAAGTTGTCAAAGCTAATTTTCAGTGTTCGGAATGAAACTTAAAAATTAACACCGCACGTTCAAATGCGTGTCAGAAAGTCAAGAATATCCTTCTTCTTCGGCTCCTTGCGGTCACCGATTAATTTGGCACCAGAAGCTCTCTTAGACCGCCACTGGAAAAGAAGAAGACTAAGTACAACGAAGCTAGATAATTAAAGCAACACCTTGGTTGTGCTGACACTCTGCCAGTATTACATTCTTTGCCAGTCTCAACGGTCCTAAGACGATTGGAGTGTGAACGTCTTTGACGTCGGTGCAGGTTATGGTGTTAAATTCAATTTTCATTCTCAGAAATTGGAATTAACACAAAACAGCGTGCAATCATTACTCTTGAGTATAGCGGTAAGGACGACACCTTCAGAAACGATTATACGGAGGACGTGAAAAGCAAACAAATGTGGAATAAAACGGTAAAGAAAGATGGTCAAAAGAAGTTGTAGAATAAAAGACGAGGTCAGTGGGGGGGGGGGGGGGGTGGGGGGGAGGGGGTTGAGAGAGAAGGAGGAGGAGGAAAAGAATAAGGAGGAAAAAGACACAATTAAAAGAAACAGAAGGATAATGAGGAAGCAATTAAGAAAAGAATACTAATAATAATAACAATAAGAACATTTATATAGCGCTAAATCAAAAACTTTCGTTAAAAAGACTTGCTCTAAGCGCTTGACATCTAAACTAAAACGTCATTCACACTCTTTACAATGATGTACAAGAACTTCATGTCACACTCTTTCATTCAGTATAGCACCATTCACACAGTTGTTATTCTGTACAAGACAATAAGTTAGTCTAACATTTAGAATGTTCATAAGATGAAAACAAGAGAAAACCAGACTGATTAAAACAACTGCTTAGTGCTAACAAAGCATGAATCTTAATGATAACGTAATACATGTTTAACTGTTAAGACCATAAAAAAACCTATATGCTATAATAACTTCGAACTTTTAAGAACTTCTTATAAGATACACAGCACATCTAGATAAACACCAGAATGATAAAACAAAAGGCAACTCGTTAAAACTATTAAATGCATCAATGTCTAAAACACGAAAAGAAGCCGAAGAACACGCAGAAAAGAAGTAGAGGAAAGGGAAGACGAACACAGCGGAGGAAAGAAGACGAGAACGACAACATAAAGAAGGAGTAGCAGTAGGAAACAAGGACATCAAACAAGTTCAAAGAAAAGGGGAGGAGAAGAAGAAGGAAGAGGAAGTCAAACGAGCGCGGAAGAGGAGGAGGAACAACAGCAAAAGCGGAATCAGAGTCAAACGCAGAGCAAGAAGATGGAGAACAGGACAAGAGGAGAAGGAGGTAGAGGACAAACTGGGCGAACTACAAAGGGGAGGGTGGAGTAAGGAAGATGGAAGCGAGAAGAACACAGAAGGTAAAAGAGAAGGAAAAGGAAGAAACGGATGAGAAGGAGGTGGAGAAAAGCAATATAGCTATTCTGATGGACACGTGGGGGAATTCGGGGGCTTGGATTGGATGGTCTCTTCCGATCATCAAAGCATAATGCTACGGAAGTCGGCAATTTTTGCCAATATCCAAAAGCATATTGGCAATAACGAAGACGCATGGTTCCGGTTCACCCATCTGTACCACACGATGTTTTAATCAACAACAGCATACACTGACAACTTGAAATTCTTCTCGGGAATGATTTTCAGCTTTACAAATGTCGATAGCATACCCTTTTCTGCTAACTTACCGATAAAACAGGACTAAATCAATTATTTTCTGTCCCTAAACACCACAAAATGCCCAAAGTCGAAAGATGTAGTACAAACAGGGGAGTAAAACGGAACAGCCGTTTTTGTGTGCCTGTGTTAGTTGCCGATTGACACAAACTTTCGCATTTGGCTTTTCTTATCTCGTAACTCCACACTAAATACCCCACTTCCCCTCTGAAGTATTGATGTACAAGCCATGGCACTAGCATTCATGTAGTCGTTTATAACTGAGGTTGAAAAATTCGCTTCATGACGAGACAAGTATAAATGCCATTCACCCAAACTGAAAACTTCGCTGCCGTCTGCTCGCGATGAGCTGTTCTCTTCTCCTCCCCTTGTTGCATCATAGTTCTTCAGTTGTTTCTAGTTTTCCGTTTATGTTGTGTTTTGGTCTTTTTCATAAGTAGTCTTGTTCAAAATTAAAAAAACCTCAAACTTCGTTTTGTTGTATTCGAATGAACTAATAAAAAACTGTTTAACAGCTGTGTTGTCAAATCGAGTTTTCTTCCAAAGTCAGTGTGGCGCCTGCGCAAAACTAATGCGCATAAGAAACGGCGTCTGCTATCAAAACCTGAGATCAACGCATCGACACAAAAACTGTCATTTTGTAAGTTTGGAACAACAAATCAAGGTCAGAACAGCTATATAATCGCTATTGTGTTTTCAGCGTAGCAATAGGGTCCGATATTTAGACTCGAACAAGTATAATGCGACTCGTCGGCATTATACTTGTCTCGTCTAAATATCGGACCCTATTGCTACGCTGAAAACACAATAGCTGTTAGTAATGGCAAAATAAGCAGCAGAGACCAAAAGACAGACGACCCAAAAGACAGACGATCCAAAAGACAGACGACCCAAAAGACAGACGACTCAAAAGACAGACGACCGAAAAGACGACCCAAAAGACAGACGACCAAGAACACGTGGAGAAATGGAGGAGGAAAAAGAAGAATAAAAAACAAACAAGACCAAGAACATGTGGAGAAGAGGAGGAAGAACAAGAAGGGGAGGAAAAAGAAGAGGAGGAAACAGAAAACGACGAGAAAAAGGAAGGGGATGAGCACGGCCACGGGAAGAAGGTCGCAGAAAAAGTAGAAGGAAGAAGGACACGCAAAAGCGCAAAAAGTAGCAGCAGGCACAACAACGGAAGAAAGAGAAAATCCAAACCAAAAGGTGAAGGAGATGCAAGGTCTCAGCAAGCCTGGCCGGCGCACATGTCTTATTCCCAGATCATACACGCAGCGTGACACGTTATTGAGTGTGCCCAGGGAAGACACGGTACAGGGAAAAACAAAGGCAAACAAGTCTATTGACCGATACGGCTCACTTAATGGAAGGAGCGACGCCATTTGCTTGGGCATGCGCAATATACTTCCCGTCACGTGTGAAACAGAGCCTCGCTCTGATCGCGGTGGCCTTCAAGACGGTAACACGAAACCCCGCTGGTGTTTGGATGTTGTGTTCCCAGTTCCATGTTAGCAGTATTCTCGTTCCAAATTGGTTTTAGCATTACTGTTACCGTTCTCCTGTTTCAGTTCACCCCTGCAAAGCCAGTCTTTAAGGATTTCTGCTTTTATGGGAAATGTGAAACTCACTAACGCCTTGGGACATCATTTAACTCTTTTGGGAGTTGTAACATCATTTTCCTTTTAGAAAATGTGAGATCTTCTAAGATTATTTACAAGGCTGTATTCCAAATACAGGTTAGTGCGATTCTTTTTCCACAAATCAGATTATGGTCTGCACTGGCAAGGCATTTTTATACCCACAGAAGCAGCTCTGTTTCTGTCCTTTCGCTTAAAGGGGAGTACGTGGGATAGCCATTGGGGATCTTTGCTAAATCTCACTAACAGTTATTAAACGAACTTACGTTTTAATACTTGAAACATTGAATCAGAATGTATTCCCAATTAAAACAAAGTTGATGGGTTTTGCGCTCAAAGAAAGAATTAACCATTTACCTTGCAGTCATATCCTCGCATTTCGATTTATCCATGAAAGCAAAGAATCAGTGCGGTTATCTCACTCTATGTACAAGGAATGACGTTCGCGTTTCAGAACAGACATTAACACAACATGCTCATAATAGCCATCCACGATTCATCATCCCTGCTGCATTATCGTGAGGCTGAAACTAGGTTAACGTAGCAGAACTGCACAGCGTGCTCCCATTGATAGGGTCAATTCGTCGTTTTAACATTTCTGGTCCTGACTCGTATGCAAGAACATCAGCAAAATGGCAGCATTGTGATAAAGGGTTTTCGCACGAGTTTGTATAGGAGTGCTGTTTTTTTCTTTCTTTATTTGGTGTTTAACGTCGTTTTCAACCACGAAGGTTATATCGCGACGGGGAAAGGGGGGAGATGGGATAGAACCACTTGTTAATTGTTTCTTGTTCACAAAAGCACTAATCAAGAAATTGCTCCAGGGGCTTGCAACGTAGTACAATATATGACCTTACTGGGAGAATGCAAGTTTCCAGTACAAAGGACTTAACATTTCTTACATACTGCTTGCTGTTTTCTCAGCAGCTCTCGCGAGAGGTGTTCCCTGAGTTTGTGTTCGAGTGCTAGGCTTTCGATAACTATCATAAGGTATTTCCCTCGGTGTTGTATCCAAGTATTGTATTCTCAACTACAGTCAATTTGCAATTATTGTATATGTCAGTGTAATGCTCTCAACAATGATCATGAAAGATACAAGATGTACTCCCAACTTTCTTTTTCCAAGTTTTGTGCTCTCAACAACTACCATATGTTGTACGCACGATTGATCCTTTCAAACCAAGACTGACCACAACAAGGTCTCTGGTCAGCGATACCCACTGCAATCTGGGCCGGACATGTTCTGCACAAAGGACGTATACTGGCCGGCAGCGCGCTACCTTGTCCCAACTAAGTGGGCTTCGTGAGGACAACAACATGATTATGGAAACACCGCTGACTTACTTTTCTACTGACAATGGGATGAGATCGGGACTAATTAGGAAACGAAAACTTGATACTGGGCGTGAGAGTGTAGATGATTCAAGGTTTTGTGTACAGTAGTAGTAGTCCAGCTATGAGTTGTTCCTATGTATAGCAATCGTAGACATATCGACACACATACATATCATTTCATCGTCTACTACATGTAAATAATGGCATATGATTTTTGGGAAAAAAATATGACCTGGTCTAAACTGCAGTCCAGAGCAACAACGTGCCAATGACCTATTTGTTTAAGTCCATTATTATGAGCAAACGGACACAGTACACAGACAACGGCATACACAACGGCATAATAAACAACGGCAAAAACAACGGCAAAAACAACGGCATAATAAACAATGGCATAATAAACAACGGCATAAACAACGGCAAAAACAACGGCATAATAAACAACGGCAAAAACAACGGCAAAAACAATGGCATAATAAACAACGGCAAATGCAACGGCATAAACAACGGCATAATAAACAACGGCATAAACAACGGCATAATAAACAACGGCATAAACAACGGTATAAACAACAGCATAATAAACAACGGCATAAACAACGGCAAAAACAACGGCATAACACTGATTGAAACTGGTAAACGAGACAGTACGTCAGACAAATAGACAGACAGACAGACAGACACACAGACAGACATATAGACCGACAGGTAGACAGACAGACAGTCAGACTGACAGTCTAACAGACAGTCCGTCAGACAGACAGACAGACACACAGACAAATACAGATACCCCCAAAAGAAGACGATCCAGCGATACAAATGTGTGAGTTTTTTTCTTGTACGTACATCATCGATTTCTTTCTTTGTGTTTTTACAAGTTCTCCCCAGCTGCTGTGATGACACAGAAGTGCGATGCTCTGTTCCGTAATAATGATTTTGGCCATCATTAAAAAACCGTGCATGGCAGCTTTGTTTCCTGTGAAATAAAAGACCAAAGAAGAAGAAAGAAAGGAAGAAAGGAAGAAAGGAAGCAGAAGCAGCAGAAAAAAAGAGGACGAAGTTCGACTGGCACCGTTAAACGCCTCTCTGTGTGTCTGTCTGTGTGTCTGTCTGTGTGTCTGTCTGTGTGTCTGTCTGTGTGTCTGTCTGTGTGTCTGTCTGTGTGTGTCTGTCTGTCTCTGTCTGTCTATCTCTCTCTGTTTGTTTCTCTCTCTCTTTCTCTCTCTCTCTCGCTCTCTCTCTCTGTTTGTTTGTCTCTCTCTCTCTCTCTCTCTCTCTCTCTCTCTCTCTCTCTCTCTCTCTCTCTCTCTCTCTCTCTCTCTCTCTCTCTCTCTCTCTCTTTCTTGCAGTTTGCATGCATAAAGTGTATTGCGGAAAAGTGCCGATTTATACAACATCATTATTCCAGACAGCTACCGACACATATGGGTCTGTCAATTTGATACCTCTAATTCCTCGATTAGACCTTTGACAGAGTGAGATAGGAGGCACAGCAAGCGAAGATGTTCACACCAGCGGACAATTGCTTTTTGGAAGGGTATGTCCCAATCAGTTATCCATTTGCACCCTGATCATGGAGGACAGCTGTTCTCAAAGGAATCGATCACATGGTCAACGTAGTCGCATCTAATATTAAAATTACAGTCATTACTTTCCGGTCAGCGACAAGCCATGTCACACTCAGACAAGATGGTTCTCTCAGTGCAAGCATTTTTCCTTCAACTCCTCTCCCTTAGCCCTCCTTCGCCGTTCCGTTAAAGGAAAAGAGTTCTGAAAGCCATCTCCAGATCGTTCTTATGTTCAACCAAGTCATATCGAATACCAAAATCACAGTCATTACTTTCCGGTCAGCGACAAGCCATGTCACAATCAGACAAGATGGTTCTCTCAGTGCAACCAGTTTTCCATCACAGCCTTCGCCGCTCCTTTGGATGAAATGTGTTCTCAAAGGCATCTCTAGATCGTTCTTATTTTCAACGAAGTCACATCAAATACTGGAATCACAGTACATACTTTCCGGTCAGTGACAGGCCATGTCACAATCAGACAAGATGGTTCTCTCAGTGCAATCAGTTTCCCCTTCACACCCTCTTCCTTCCTTCGCCGTTCCTTTGGAGGAAACGCGTTCTGAAAGGTATCTCTAGATCGTTCTTATATTCAACTAAGTCATATCTAATACTTGAATCACAGTTAATAATTTCCAGTCTGTTGTACGGAAGGCCATATCACAATCAGACAAGATGATTTTCTCAGTGCAAGTTTTCCCTTCGTACCCTTCCCTCCACCTTCCTTTGCCCTTCTTTTTCAGAAGAGGCGTTCTCAAAAGGAATCGTCCATACACTACATTGGGGTGTGCACGTTAAAGATCCCACGATTGACAAAAGGGTCTTTCCTGGCAAAATTGTATAGGCGTAGATACAAATGTCCACCAAATACCCGTGTGACTTGGAATAATAGGCCGTGAAAAGTAAAAATTCGCCTTAATTGGCTTGAGATTTACTGGCCGATATGCATGCGTGATATATTGATTAAAAAATTCCATCTCACACGGCATAAATTAATATGTAAAGCGCTTAGAGAACGTCAAGCGCTATATAAATCGCCCCATACATACATACATACATACTTGTAGGCCTACTGTGATCACATCGAATATCATGAGATCCTTGCTGGTCAACAAGTGTGCCCTACCGAAGTCCATGGTACAACCAATCAAGGTGACTCTTCTCAGTGCAAGCATTCCGCAGTGATCTCGTTTGCGTTTCTTTTGGAGAAGAGGTCTTGTATTGAAAGGAACCGTAACAGACTAAACCATCATTATGGCCACAAAGCTGAAGCTAGTTCCCTCCCCCCTATGTCCGTGTGGCAAGAATCAGACAGCAGAGCACATCCTGCAGGCTTGTCCATACCACAGTGCTCTGAGGGACACCACCTGGCCAGAGGAGACAGCGCTACAAAAGAAGCTATACGGCCCCAGAGAGGACTTGGAGAGGACAGCACGTTCCGCCCTGCAGTCCGGACTGACGATCTAACAGCGAACGACAAGAAGAAGAAGAAGAAAGGAACCGTTCTACAAACTACGTATGCATATCGGATAATTAAATCACACGTACTCAGATACGTTGTGGTCAGCAACAGGTCAGCTTCACGAAACACCATGGTACAAACAACTAAGATGAGGGAGGCTTCTCAGATCGAGCAGTTTCCTAAGCACAACCCTCTCCGCTCCCCCTTGTGTGGCCGGGCGTGCTCAAAGGAATCGTCTAAAGAGTCAACGTGGTCACATCAAATGATGTCAGATGCTTTATGGCCAGTGACAAGCCTGCTTAAGTGTATAGGCCAGAGATTGTGTCTACTCAAGGAGAAAGGCTAACTTTGGCCAACTTCCTTTTTGATGGGAGAGGTGGTGGGGTGGGGGGAGGTTCGTTAAAGGCACAATCCTTCCCGCGAAGGACCCACAGTCCGACCCACTATTTCGGATCTGCCCTGTTTGTTTTTTGTACACAATAACATGGGAACAGCTAGACCATCTCAACAATTGTACACAATAACATGGGAAAAGCTAGACCATCTCAACAATTGTACACAATAACATGGGAAAAGCTAGACCATCTCAACAATTGTCCACAATAACATGGGAAAAGCTAGACCATCTCAACAATTGTACACAATAACATGGGAACAGCTAGACCATCTCAACAATTGTACACAATAACATGGGAAAAGCTAGACCATCTCAACAATTGTACACAATAACATGGGAAAAGCTAGACCATCTCAACAATTGTCCACAATAACATGGGAAAAGCTAGACCATCTCAACAATTGTACACAATAACATGGGAACAGCTAGACCATCTCAACAATTGTACACAATAACATGGGAAAAGCTAGACCATCTCAACAATTGTACACAATAACATGGGAAAAGCTAGACCATCTCAACAATTGTACACAATAACATGGGAAAAGCTAGACCATCTCAACAATTGTACACAATAACATGGGAACAGCTAGACCATCTCAACAATTGTACACAATAACATGGGAACAGCTAGACCATCTCAACAATTGTACACATATTAGAAATGAACATCCTGACTGTTTCCGTGCAGAGTAGGACATTGTTTATTATATTAATTTGCAAATTGATGCTTATAGCTTTTCAGAAATTAATTCATTAATACCACCCCAGACTGCACACAAAGCATCCAGCCCGTTGCTTTTTGGCATGGGTCTCTCTCCTAGCCAGATCTGAAATAGTGATTCGAATAGTTTGCATGGGACAAACTCTGGCTCTAATAAAGTCCCAATCACGTCGTATCTATTCGTCTCTGTCCACACGCCCTTTTCGGTGATCGCGCTAGTATACTTGTCTTCTAACTTGTTAGAACGGTAAAGGCAAGACGAATACATTCCACTAAGATGGGTCATTAAGGCAGACTATAACCAGTCAAGTTAAACCAAAAAATGTTAAATAACGATATCGTTTTGATTTCTACAAATGGCTAAATAAAACAAAAACCCGTTACAACTGCCTAGTTGACGATTTACATTTTCGATATATTGAGATAGTAGTGGTTGTACGAAGGTTCTGCAGCTTATCGGTGATTCGGAGGTAGCTCTGCAAGCGAAGCATAAAAGCACAGAGTCTGGCCAATCAATTGGTTTAAACAATGTTTTATCAAATTAAACATGATGCAATAATACAACGATAAACAATAGGGACACGAACGCAAGCGAACGCGCTTTTTTTCTTTTTTTTCTTCTTCCTTTTTTTTTTCTTTCTTTTTCTTTAACCTCAGTTGCATGCAGGTTTGCTACTACAATTATTTTTTGCCTTATTTTTTGCCTTATTTTTTGTGTGTGTGTGTGTGTGTGTGGCTTGGAGCACTTTTCTTTTCTCAGTCAAATGTGTACATTTTTAAAATCAACAAACTTTATCAGTAAACTAATATGTTTAAGTAAATAAATAAATAAAAATAATCATAACATAAATTTATTCCTAATGTTCAGCTCAGTTTCCAATAATACACCCAAATCTAACTTTTTCCCATATTTAAATTTTCCAATGGTCATTTTGGTGATTAAAATACAATAATTCACAAAATAAATATAATCATTTTTCAAACTTTCCTTAAAATAACCCAAAAATACATTTTCTTCATTCAAAATAATGGCAACATGTATTTTCTTATAAACAAAATCTTTACATATTTTCCAACCCTTCATCACCTCTTGGCAACTAAACATTTTTTTTCAAGGGTGTCTAATTCATTACAAAATTCACATTTATTCGATGTTCGTAATCCCATTTTGTTTAATAAAATATTGGTTGGATATATTCTATGTAATAATTTCCAGTGCAGCAGACGTAATCTTTCTTCTTTTGTGCTGTTAACAGCCAATAACCAGTTTCTCTTATCCAAATCTACATTATGTTTTCGTTTCCAAAAATCACAGGCACTCGGAATCTGGACATCAAGATCAACTAAACATGCTCTAATAAACTTTGCTGTTATATTTCCACCATTAATAATGAAATCCTGCAATGTAAAATATTGATATGGTAATGTGTCTGTACGTCTGGATTTAAGTGCTGTGCATAATGCATTGTATTCAAACTGTCTGGATGGTGTATAACCCACTTTTTGACATAAATCTTCAAAAGAAATAATAATACCATTTTTATTCATGACACCCTTTACAAATGAGATATGTATAGGTTACAACACGAGTGGTTTTTTATATGGCTTGTATTTCAGTCAAGACCCAGCGGATGAATATCATCGGGAGACACGAGCCTTTGGCGAGTGGCTCTCGATTGATATTCCCGCTGGGTCTTGACTGAAATACAAGCCATATAAAAAACCACGAGTGTTGTAATCTGTATATCCCATTCTACCATCAAACACAAAGTGTAGACTACTAGCGGCACTGTTGCCTGTGGAGTGTGAAACAGTGTTTTCAGCGAGACTTGGCCTTTTTGCAACCTTAAACTAAGTGACCGTCGCTGAAAAAATAAAACGAATGAGTGCATCGATAAGTACGCGGTAACACTACTTTCAGACCGTTTAAAAGCTTTAAGTAAAGGTTCATAAGTTGCAAGAAAGTAATGAAGTCGTATAGAAATCCATTTAGTTGAAGCGCACAATTCTTTTGCGTTTCAGGTCGGCGGAACGGGGAAACCGGTTTGGCCCCCATTTGGCTTACTCGACTCGATTCAGAATCGATTCCACGTTGTTTTTTTCGAACGCATTATTATACAATTAGTCTTATTGACAGAGAAGCAAATTTTAGGGAACACATATGTAGATTTAACCATTTGCTCCCTATTTGAAATGTATCTACATGTTTTGCGAGTGTGTTTGCATGAACCTAAACTGGTATGGGTGCGAGGAAAACAGGACCCAAGTCTGTCACCGCCGCTTGATTGCATTTTGAAAGAATATGACTGGATTACGGAAAAATACACACATGTTAAGTTCTTAGATACCTTCATCGCCAATGTGGACTTACTGCAGAGCCAGGCAAAAGAGTAGACTTGCTCGCAAAACACGTGAAACAGCTGATGATAGCGAAGCCCAACCGTGCCAGGTAAGGACGGTCTGACAGATTCTCAAAAGTCGTCTGCTAACGAAGCAAGGGGAGGGTACTCGTGTTTTTGTTTTGGTTCGCTAGCATCTGGTTATCTTGTAAGTTGAATGTTCGTTTTTTCCCACCTGCATTGCTTTCATAATGAAAGAAACGTTTGCTTATTGCATCTCATACATCAGATCAGTTCTGAGATTCATTTTTGCGTGCAACTGATATGGTTTTCTGAGCCGTGCAATACGATTTTGGAACTTCATACAAATGTGTCACATTGTTCGGCGCGAGGTCAAAGGTCGGGAGCAAAGTAGTTCTTCGCCCAAATCGGAATCTGCACTATCATATATTTTTTTGAGTCCATGATGTATTTATTGAGCTATAAAAATACAACATATATACCCATACTGAAGTAACAGAGACAAAGAAGGGAGGTCATGAGATATTATGTTTTATAAAATCTTATTAAAGCGAACGCTTATATTACGCGCCCTACGTAGGTGGGAAATAAGACAAATATGATGTCGAACAAACATGACTTATAAACTGTGGAACTATCTAGATCAAAAGCATAGTTAAAGCAAACCAGAAAGAATAAGAAAAAGCTAGCAGGAGGAAGAGGTACGCCAAATACACCACTGATTTAGCAATGTTTGTCTATATTTTCAGTCAATTACAGGACATATCCGGTTAACTCGAAAACAAATTTTTGCATTCCGTCTGTATCTCACATTTTGCATTCAGCCTATTCTCTTTCCTCGCCACCGCCCCGCCCCCCCCCCCCCCCCATCACCCCCCTCCCACCACAACCACTAACACCTCCGTATTTGTATCCTGCTTGACGCTCAGTCCAATCAGCAGTCCATCATGAGTGACAGAGGCTACAATCTAGAGTGGACATGTTGGCCGGATAAGGTCAGACGCCGAGTGACCGGTGGCGCGTCAGGGTGGACAGATTCCTTCTCTCGTCCGGTCAGCAACGAGGGCCATCTCAAGGAGAAGATTGGTCTCCAGTCCAATTTTTTCTTTTAGAATTTTGGTGCATGCAAGGTGAACGTCAATCAAAGGCAATCGTGATAACGTTGCAATGCAGTTGAAAAACGAAAGCATTCTGTGATCACCAATATAAGTAACAATAAAACAAGAGAAGTTCAAACTCCAGCAATAGCTTACAAGATACAAGATACAAGATACAAGAAATTTTATTGTCCTCATCAATACAAGGAAATTTGGCATGTGTGTGGCAAGACATAATACACTGATACATAGACATTTACAAAGCAACAACTGAAGTTCAATATCAACACACCCTTACGCACACATACCCACTACTTCAGACACACAGGCTACATGTGCCCCTCGGACGTACGCAACCCACAATTCACCCAGCCATACAGCTCCACATGCACTTACTCATTCATGCAGCACTCTAGCGCCCGGCCATGCACAACTCACACACTGGAACCCTCGTACGGCTACATATGACACCCGCACAAACATTACAGCCTCAAACATCGTACTTGATCTACAACTAACAAGCATACATCCACTATCAAACACCGAATACATCATCACACATTACATCATAACATATTGCATTATAACACACGCACAAACATTACAACATCAAACATCGTACTATAATCTACAACTAACAAACAATCATACACTATCAAACACCAAATATATCATCGTACATTAAATTACATCATACCCCCCCACCCCACCATACATTCACAATTGACACAGAATACATCATCATACATTTACTTTACATCATAACCCCCATACATACGCAATCAACACATAGTACATCATCATACATTACATTACATCATAACCCCCCCCCCCCCCATCATACAAAGTAAACAGACGTCAACATTTCACTCTTACCCCCCCCCCCCCCCCCCCGCCAATCACACGTCCTCTACATTACCTTTCCCCTTTGAATATTAATTTTACACGAACAATCATAAGAGTGGATGTAGCAGGATGTGTACACCGAACAATTAGACATTTGAAAGGCTCTTCGTGCATAGTTACAACAAGTCGCGTAAGGCGAAAATACAATATTTAGTCAAGTAGCTGTCGAACTCACAGAATGAAACTGAACGCAATGCAACGCAGCAAGACCGTATACTCGTGGTCCACCGCTCACGGCATAGGCAGTGAAATTGACAAGAAGAGCGGGGTAGTGGTTACGCTATGCTGCATAGCACGCTTTTCTGTACCTCTCTTCGTTTTAACTTTCTGAGCGTGTTTTTAATCCAAACATATCATATCTATATATTTTTGGAATCAGGAACCGACAAGGAATAAGATGAAAGTGTTTTTAAATTGATTTCGAAAAAAAAATTTTGATAATAATTTTTATATATTTAATTTTCAGAGCTTGTTTTTAATCCGAATATAACATATTTATATGTTTTTGGAATCACCAAATGATGGAAAATAAGATAAACGTAAATTTGGATCGTTTTATAAATTTTTTTTTTTTTTTACAATTTTCAGATTTTTAATGACCAAAGTCATTAAGTAATTTTTAAGCCACCAAGCTGAAATGCAATACCGAACCCCGGGCTTCGTCGAAGAGTACTTGACCAAAATTTCAACCAATTTGGTTGAAAAATGAGGGCGTGACAGTGCCGCCTCAACTTTCACGAAAAGCCGGATATGACGTCATCAAAGACATTTATCAAAAAAATGAAAAAAACGTTCGGGGATTTCATACCCAGGAACTCTCATGTCAAATTTCATAAAGATCGGTCCAGTAGTTTAGTCTGAATCGCTCTACACACACACACACACAGACAGACACACGCACATACACCACGACCCTCGTTTCGATTCCCCCTCGATGTTAAAATATTTAGTCAAAACTTGACTAAATATAATAAAATGGCATTTTGTCGTTTACATGTGGATTCCCACGGACCCATTTGTGAACCACTTTGTGTCTTTTGGAGCGAAAGAAAGAACAAATATATAACGTGTCTTGACTTGTGACTGTTACACTTGTATATCTTAGTGTATCTCTGTGCCTTGTGAGAATGCTCTTATAATCGCTCAAGCGCATCTCGCTCTCTCTCTCTCTCTCTCTCTCTCTCTCTCTCTCTCTCTCTCTCTCTCTCTCTCTCTCTCTCTCTCTCTCTCTCTCTCTCACCTTCTCTCCCTCTCTCCTTCTCTTCCTCTCTCTCTTTCTCTCTCTCTCCCTCTCTAGGGAGGGAGGGAGAGAGAACGAGAGAAAGAGACAAACAGACAGACAGAAAGACAGACAAAGACAACAAACAGACAAGGAGAGACAGCTGAACATCCGTCTGCCTGTTTGCCTTTGTCTGCTTGCATCTCTCTCTCTCTCTCTCCCTCTTTCTTTCTCTCTCTCTCTCCTCTCTCTCTCTCTCTCTCTCTCTCTCTCTCTCCCCCCCCCTCTCTCTCTCTCTCTCGCTCTCTCTCTCTCTCTCTCCCTCTCTCTCTCTTTCTCCCACTCTCTCTCTCTTTCTCTCTCTTTCTTTCCTTTTCTCTCTCTCTCTCTCTCTCTCCCTCTTTCTTTCTCTCTCTTAGTTTTTTTGTGTGGATTTAATACAAAAAATATAACATTCATATAACGTATTAGTTACTCTCATAAACGAAGGCTGGAAGTAAAATAGCACCTGTTCGCTCATGTCTTTTACCTCCTTAAAAAATAATGTTCTTATCGTATCTTATGTTAGCTCTCTCTTTCTCTTTCTTTCTCTACTCCCCCCCCCCCTCACTCTCTATCCTTCCCTCTCTCTCCTTTGCCTGCGTCTTTTAAAAATGTTATTGGATCGAGTATTCTTTTTCTCTTCTGTGTTATTTATTGTTCGTGTTATTTCTGTCTCCGTATCCATGTCATCTTCAATTTCCTCCCTTCATCTTGCCCCCTAAAGTATTTCTTTTTCTTCACCGTTCGATAGGTCTTATTTCATATCTGACGCCAGAAAAGGGCGCTGAAAACTTGCAGAGATGTCCGGAAAATGGTTTCCCTGACGAGTTTCACGATTTGATCTGCATGTTGGACAACAGCTTCTCAATACCGTTAATACCAGAAGGACTACACATACATGCTTCGTTAACCACATACATATATCTGTTTCAAGGGAAGTAAAGCTCTCCATGCCGACTGTCTGTCTGTCTCTGTCACTCTTTCTCTGTCTTTCGCGTTCTCTCTCTCTCTCTCTCTCTCTCTCTCTCTCTCTCTCTCTCTCTCTCTCTCTCTCTCTCTCTCTCTCTCTCTATCTATCTATCTCTCTCTCTCTCTTTCCCTCTGTCTCTGTCTCTGTCTCTCTCTCTCTCTTTTTTTTTTTTTTTTTACTCTATCTTTCTATCTCTCCGTCTCTGTCTCTGGTTGTGTCTGTTAGCCTGTCTGTTCGCCACCCACTCTCTCTCTCTTTCTCTTTCTATATATCTCTCTCTCTATTTCTCTTTCTCTCTCTCTCCCTCTCTCTCTCTCTCTCTCTCTCTCTCTCTCTCTCCCCCTCTCTCTCCCCCTCTGCCCTCTCTTTCTCTCTCTCTCACTCTCCCCCCCCTCTCTCTCTCTCTCTCTCTCTCTCTCTATCTTTCTCTCTCTCACTCTCCGCCCTCTCTCTCTCACTGTCAATCTTATTAAAAATAACGCTGTGCAAGAACGGAGTAAGAAACAAGTAAGTAAAGGCAACTATAACATACTAGATGATTACCCGCTTCGCCGGGTACCGGCTTCGCCGGGAAGAAGTAGAGCCGAATACCAGGCTGCGCCTGGGACCCGGCTCTGCCGGGTGTACGCCGGCTTTGCCGGCGCACGAAGGAAAGAAGATAAACGCGCAAAACACTGGAGACCTTCTAAAAATAGTAACGTGCAGTGACCTTCTAAAAATAGTAACGTAGCAACGGGAATATGGATTGACGCCACACGGAGGAAGGGAGATAATCGCGGCTGAAAACACTGGAGAAGATAAGGAAGAGTTACTGGTAGTGGATCCCGACAACAACAACAAAAACAAACAAAATCGGTTCAGCGCGCACAGCGCTGCCCGCTGAGAGCACGTGTTGAAATATCTCATCGATGAGGTTGTGTCAGGGTGTAGCTGAATACGGTGTCCAAATTTGAAAAAGATCCACCGAAAACTTTGGCCGTGCATCGCGAACAGACAGACAGACAGACAGACAGACAGACAGACAGACAGACAGACACTAGTCGTATATATATATATATATATATATAGATGAAGGATGAACTGAAATGGGCAATCAGTTTTCTCTTTCTGATTCTGTCGTTATGTGTCCGTCTGTGTGTAAACCCCCCCTCCCCTCCCCTCACACACACAAGACAAATACAGATTATAAGAAGCAGAAAAAGAAACAGAAAATGCCAAGGCCATTCCAGGCCCCTTTCTTTACAGACTCGAGCAATTTGAACAGCACTTCGTCATTGCGTTGACATTTTCTTGCGTTTCTTTTGGGGGATTTAATGATATGTCAAGGGCAACTAGGAATTTGACTGTTCTCTGTAAAAAGAACAAGAGGCGAAGCCTTCAAGGCTCACGTAAGAAATAGACAAACAGTAACACAAACTCAATCACTCCGTCACACATACACACCCACACACACAGTAAGCTTAGGTGACACTGTGCAAGAAAGAGAGACACTAGATCTAGATCTGTCTGTCTGCATGTAGCCTACTTTCAGGGACACGACTGCCAAATAGTCTCGGCCCGCTCAAAATAACAATGACCGAGACCACACACACCACGCGAGAGAGAAAGACTACAGGGAGGAATGCCGTCATGATGCATTAATTGACGTCAAACACTTTTGACCGTGACGTAATCTTATGCGAGCTTTATCCATAGTCTTGGATAACCACTCACACATAGACTCGGAAATGTTAAAGTTTCTACCACAGACATACACACGCACAAACACACACACACACGCACACACACACGCACAAACGCACAAACGCACAGACAGACAAAGTTACGATCGCATAGGCTACACTTCGTGAGCCAAAAACAACAAACTCTCAATCATTATTTCAAGGAAGCACGGACAAGATTGAGGATCGAATGGGATTGTGCTGATTGCTGATTGCTGCTTTTAACAACATTTTGCTCAGGACGCATCTTTACATTTGTTTTGAAGAATGTCCTTTTCGGAACATTTTAATGACATCGATTTAAACCTTGGGTCCTGAATTCACAGGTAATGACTCTGAAATAACTAATGTAATCTTTGCGTTTATGTTTAAAGAAGGAAGGTACCTATTTGGCTTCTTACAGTCAAACAAAAACTAAAGCCTACTTAACAATTGAGGGGTTTTACTTGCTACGTATTTTTAGTTACACGCGAAACGAGATATACTACAATAAATATTGCTCATCCGCTTTTCTTGCTAAGCATGACATTTGAAGCCAGAGGTTTGCTTTCCACCTCCTGGCTCTCGCCCAATTTCTCCATTCTTTTGCTGCACACGTTTGTCATGAATTATGCTATACTATATACATATATTATTGTATCGTATATGCAAGGTCGGTATGGGCAGGGGCGGAGCAGTTAAGCCCGAGGGGGGGGGGGGGGTTACAACCTGGGGTCCAGGGGTCGGTAGAGAAGGGGTACCGTGTCAGCAGCCACTCATTATTTCTTTTAAAGTTAGTATTAAATAATGGCAATTTATCTTCCATGATATCTGCTCCCGACATCATATAGTATGGTTAGAAGAAAGACATGTCGCATAGGAGTGGCAGTTAAAACTGTACAAACATGATACTGATTAAACAATTAACAATTCCCCCGGCTTTACAGACAGAAACAACAACAACATTCACAAACAGTTGGGGTTTTGTTTTTTTTACAGCCGAAGGGGGGTGGGGGGGGGGGGGTTCCGGAACCCCTGTAACCACCCCCTAATCCGCCCCTGATGGGTGTATTACTGTTATCCAAACAAGGACAAATACCAATAGCGTTTATGCTATATGGCGAAATACATTCTTGCTCTTGTTCTATAGTGCCATTTTATTTGTAAGTCACACATTTTTAGCAGAGACGGTAAATTAGCATGTTCTGGAGATGCATTCACCTTCATGTTCGAGTGAGAGATCTCTCTTTCATAGTACGTGTATCTCTGGTGACAATATCACAAATAACTGGACAATATAAAACGATATGATTGTGCATGCTGAAAGAATTTTGAAAATATGTCATACTAAACCAGAACCCAAACGCCATCAGATATAATACGTTTTACCAGAGATACATGGAATGTTGTGTCATCGCCGATGAAAGATTGCAGTATGCATACGCCATTGTAAATGAGGAGGCATTGCCAGGAGCTTGGAGTCTTAGAACTTTCAGAACGCCCCTCGTGCAGCTGTGAATGCATTTTACTGGCGAGGACTGTCTCTTTGCATACTGCCCTTGGTTTTTCAGTAGTCAGACAAGATTCGATCACCAACATCTTGGCAAGCTATCCTGTCTTTCTCCTCTGTCTAGCTGTCATTCAGAAAGCTAACAGCCGCTTAGTGTCAGATCGGGAGACTGACTTACCCAGGCCAATGGTGTGTCTCTCTAAACAGCCCCATCTACAGAACGACGTTAGATCTTTGAACCAATCGAATCTTGGCGCTTCGCTTGTCTCTCTCTAATCAGACATAGCAATCGTCAACCCAGACACAAAATCTATTTGGGAATATTTTGCAAAGCGATTTTGGAGAGGGGAACTGCTTTCGTTATGGGCAATTCCTGGCCAAGTCGTCGTTCAAAAGCTCCAGTGATTTACTGATTTCTGGGTCGATATATTTCCATACAGAAGTTCACAAATCCTGAATGTAAAAATTGTACCAGTACAGACAGACATACATACACAGAGAGAGACAGACAGACAGACAGACAGACAGACAGACAGGCAGACAGACAGACATGCATAGAGACAGACAGACAGACAGACAGACAGACAGACAGACGAACGCACCGTCAAATAGAAACCACAAATAAGACAGAACATCACGCACACGCGCGCGTCCTCATAACCTTCAGGCGCCGATAAAGTCTTTTCTGAAATTGTTTTT
>NC_090251.1:52198092-52200592 GCF_037325665.1 Littorina saxatilis
GCTGATTGCTGCTTTTAACAACATTTTGCTCAGGAAGCATCTTTACATTTGTTTTGAAGAATGTCCTTTTCGGAACATTTTAATGACATCGATTTAAACCTTGGGTCCTGAATTCACAGGTAATGACTCTGAAATAACTAATGTAATCTCTGTCTTTATGTTTAAAGAAGGTAGGTACCTATTTGGCTTCTTACAGTCAAACAAGAACTAAAGCCTACTTAACAATTGAGGGATTTTACTTGCTACGTATTTTTAGTTACACGCGAAACGAGATATACTACAATAAATATTGCTCATCCGCTTTTCTTGCTAAGCATGACATTTGAAGCCAGAGGTTTGCTTTCCACCTCCTGGCTCTCGCCCAATTTCTCCATTCTTTTGCTGCAAACGTTTGTCATGAATTATGCTATACTATATACATATATTATTGTATCGTATATGCAAGGTCGGTATGGGCAGGGGCGGAGCAGTTAAGCCCGAGGGGGGGGGGGTTACAACCTGGGGTCCAGGGGTCGGTAGAGAAGGGGTACCGTGTCAGCAGCCACTCATTATTTCTTTTAAAGTTAGTATTAAATAATGGCAATTTATCTTCCATGATATCTGCTCCCGACATCATATAGTATGGTTAGAAGAAAGACATGTCGCATAGGAGTGCCAGATAAAACTGTACAAAAATGATACTGATTAAACAATTAACACTTCCCCCGGCTTTACAGACAGAAACAACAACAACATTCTCAAACAGTTGTTTTGGGTTTGTTTTTTTACAGCCGAGGGGGGGGGGGGGGGGTCCGGAACCCCTGTAACCACCCCCTAATCCGCCCCTGATGGGTGTATTACTGTTATCCAAACAAGGACAAATACCAATAGCGTTTATGCTATATGGCGAAATACATTCTTGCTCTTGTTCTATGGTGCCATTTTACTTGTAAGTCACACATTTTTAGCAGAGACGGTAAATTAGCATGTTCTGGAGATGCATTCACCTTCATGTTCGAGTGAGAGATCTCTCTTTCATAGTACGTGTATCTCTGGTGACAATATCACAAATAACTGGACAATATAAAACGATATGATTGTGCATGCTGAAAGAATTGTGAAAATATGTCATACTAAACCAGAACCCAAACGCCATCAGATATAATACGTTTCACCAGAGATACATGAAATGTTGTGTCATCGCCGATGAAAGATTGCAGTATGCATACGTCATTGTAAATGAGGCATTGCCAGGAGCTTGGAGTCTTAGAACTTTCAGAACGCCCCTCGTACAGCTGTGAATGCATTTTACTGGCGAGGACTGTCTCTTTGCATACTGCCCTTGGTTTTTCAGTAGTCAGACAAGATTCGATCACTTACATCTTGGCAAGCTATCCTGTCTTTCTCCTCTGTCTAGCTGTCATTCAGAAAGCTAACAGCCGCTTAGTGTCAGATCGGGAGACTGACTTACCCAGGCCAATGGTGTGTCTCTCTAAACAGCCCCATCTACAGAGCGACGCTAGATCTTTGAACCAATCGAATCTTGGAGCTTCGCTTGTCTGTCTCTAATCAGACATAGCAATCGTCAACCCAGACACAAAATCTATTTGGGAATCTTTTGCAAAGCGATTTCGGAGAGGGGAACTGCTTTCGTTATGGGCATTGCCTGGCCAAGTCGTCGTTCAAAAGCTCAGTGATTTACTGATTTCTGGGTCGATATATTTCCATACAGAAGTTCACAAATCCTGAATGTAAAAATTGTACCAGTACAGACAGACATACATACACAGAGAGAGACAGACAGACACAGGCAGACAGACAGACAGACAGACAGACAGACAGACAGACAGACAGACAGACAGACAGACAGACATACATACACAGAGAGAGACAGACAGACAGACAGACACAGGCAGACGAACGCACCGTCAAATAGAAACCACAAATAAGACAGAACATCACGCACACGCGCGCGTCCTCATAACCTTCAGGCGCCGATAAAGTCTTTTCTGAAATTGTTTTTTAATGATTCATTTTCATTATTTTAACCTAAAAGAAAGTGTTCTACACAGACGTTTGCGGACACGCACACTCCTCCCCCCCCTCCCCCAGCCTGCCCAAAACGCACCTTTTTTTTTACCATCAGCAAAGTTGGTTTAAACACTGCTTTATTCAATGTCCAGTTTTGACAATGCCATGAGACATGTATGCAACAAAAAAGAAACATAAGTGAAAGTTACACATGACTATACTCTTATGTAAAACGTATTGTGAAGATGTCTGCGGACTAAACAACAAGTCGCGTAAGGCGAAAATACAACATTTAGTCAAGTAGCTGTCGAACTCACAGAATGAAACTGAACGCAACGCAACGCAGCAAGACCGTATACTCGTAGCATCGTCACTCCACCGCCCGTGGCAAAGGCAGTGCACGTGGAATTGACAAGAAGAGCGGGGTATTCGTTGCGCTGAGAAGGATAGCACGCTTTTCTGTACCTCTCTTCGTTTTAACTTTCTGAGC
>NC_090251.1:52205592-52210592 GCF_037325665.1 Littorina saxatilis
GCAAGGAAAACACGGAAAAACTCCCCAGTTCTGGATGTCCTATATGGACCACATCTGGCATGTACTGTCTCTCTTGTATGCTGTGAAAGCGAATGACTTTGAGTTGTATGCCCAGTGCTTATTGGCGATGCCTGATCTTTTCTTCAGCTTTGGGGGACAAAACTATGCAAGGTACCTCACCTTCTTTGGACTCTTCATCGCCAACATTGAGCTCTCACACCCAGGTTCCACCGAGCTGCTAAAGCAAGGGGCATTCAGCGTGGCAAGGTCTTTCATTCCTGGCAACAGATGTGCCGTTTACAAAACGATGGAGGAGACGTTTATGCGCAATGCGAAGAGCAAAGGAGGAGCAGCCGCAGCTGGTGCAGGTCTCACTGGAATTGCTTCAAACTATCCAGCCTACCAAAAGTGGGTGAGGGCAACCCACCAAAGAACAAAGTACATGCAAGTGACTATGGACATGGCTGGAATGACAAAGGATAGTGAACTGGACACTCAACACCGTGACCTTCGTCCAACAGAAGTCACCAGGAGTGAAAAGAGTGTGGCACGAACACTTGCTGCAGTAGAAAGCTTCACCAACCCGTTTGAGGTTCATGACAAAGAGAAACTGATCATGCTGTCATCAGGTACCACAGTACCTGCTGAAATCGAGAAGGATGTCATACGTGCAGAAGCAGCAGGCAGAAGCGAGAAGGAGAAGTTCATCACTGAGAGACTAGAAACCGGAGAACATTTCTTCGAGCCAGTGAAACGTCTCAAGCTGAAAGTCATGGCAGACACGTCAAAAAGAGTCACACTCAAGTCAACTCAAAACAAATTGACTGAATATAAGCACCAAGGAAATGTGGCCTTCCAACTTCTCGTGAAGTCTCAGGAAGGCGATCTGAACATGGATCTGAAAGAGCTCATGACCTATCAGCTGACTCCAGTCCCTTACAGCCTTGGGACAGCAGACAGTTATTTGGCTAAGACTGACAAGAGCGCTGCTTTTCACTATCTGACGAAGACTGTGGAAGACGCTGCCCCCCCCCCCCTGTTGATGAGACTCTAATGATCATCGATGGCAATGCAACATTTCACGCAATGCAACAAGTTCCTCCCAACTTTCGCCAGATCTGCCAGAAGCTCTACGACATGGTACCACCAGAAACTGACTTTGTATTCAGCACCGATATGTACCAAGACTGTTCTGTGAAATCCATGGAGCGAAAGAGAAGAGGGTCTGGTGACAAGATCATCCTGAAAGGGGATAGCACAAAGCGACCAGCAGACTGGAAGGCATTTCTGGCTAATGAAGATATTAAGTGCAGTTCATTAAACTGCTACTGGATGTCTGGAGCAAGGATTCCTTTGCTGAAAAGCACAAGGAGAGAAACGTCGTTCTCGTCTGTGAAGGACAAGCATTCAAGCTCTCATCAGCTGATGGTAGAAAGACTGAAAAACAAGAACTTCATTCCTTGTCGTCTACCCAAGAAGAAACAGACTCGCGTGTCATCCTCTACTCCAAGTATGGACAAGATCAAGGGTACAAGTACATTCGTGTCAAGAGTCCTGACACAGATGTATTTTTCATCCTCCTGAACTTTGCCCCTCAGCTAGACGGTGTTACAATCCTGTTTGACACGGGCAAAGGCAACAAGAAGCGACTGATTGACATCAGTGACCTAGCCAGAGGACTTACACAGCCTTTCTGCACTGCACTGTTGTCTCTCCATGCTTTCACAGGCTGTGATTCAACCAGCGCCTTCAAGGGCAAAGGCAAAGTGAAGGCTGTGAAGGTTCTGCAGCAGAAGCCAGCATTTGTGAAGACGCTCGCTCAGCTTGGCAACACGTGGGACATGCAGGATGAAATAATTGATGACTTGGAGTCCTTCACATGCTGTATCTATGGCAGGTCACGATTCAGCAAGGTTAATGAGCTGAGTCATCACTTGCTGAAAGAGAAGTGTGGCGAAGAGGTGGTAAATGCCAGTCAGAATGTCGACTTGGCTACTTTGCCACCTTCTCGACGCAGTCTGAAGCAACATATTCGCCGCTGCAACTATCAAGTGGCCATCTGGAAGCGAGGTGACCAGCCTGTGCCAGACATTCCTAACCCCACAGAAGGTCATGGCTGGGTGATGAACAATGGCATTTTAGAGCCACTCTGGACAGAAGAGGAAGAAGAGCTGACCTTACCCCAGACTGTCATTGACGATCTCCTCAATGATGTCCCTGACTCAGATGCGGAAGAAGAGGAAGACGACACAGAGTGCTTCTTGCAGAATGGCCTGGATGACTCCAGCTCAGAAGACTCTGATTAAAATTAGAAACACTGAACAATACTTCGTGTGATTGCTTGTTCATTTACAGCAGCTGTTTCACAGTAAAATTTGAACGGCCGCAGTAAGTGCACGAGGGGGCACCCTTACATCAAGGGCTGTAACTCCTATGCATCCCAACTTTTTGCTGTTTAAGTTTTTGTTTCGTGTTCAGAACACTCTAAGGAACATATTTAGGCAAGTCCCGTCAACCCCTGGAGGGGTGCATGGTAGATTTCTTGTTCATTTACAGCAGTTGATTCACAGTAAACTTCGAACGGCCGCAGTAAGCGCACAAGAGGGTACCCTTACGTCAAGGGCTGTAACTCCTAAGCATCCCAACTTTTTGCTGTTAAAGTTTTTGTTTCGTGTTCAGGATACTCTAGGGATCATTTCTAGACCAGTCTTGCCAACCCCTGGGGGGGTGCACGGTAGGTATACTTGGCTTGTGGACTATAGGTTTTCCACGATTCTCATGGAAAATCAAGCTCACGAACTGAGCTGCAGACAATCGGAGAACGTTCGATGGTCATTTATTGATAGTTCAGTCACTTGTTGAGACGTATAGTGCTGTAGTTTGATTACACTGCATGAATTTCTGAAGTCACCCAAGTTTTTGTCGGGTGTGCGCCGGATCCTTTTTTATTTTTTCATGGGTGTGTGCCGCGTCACCGATCGGGTGAGCGCCGCGTCAAGTACTTCAAAATAATATAGTTGGGTCTCTCTGTGTCTGTCGGTCTGTGTGTGGTAGTTTGATGCGAAAAACAGCTCTCCACAGAAATATGACTTAGCTGGATGTTTTTTGTCACTTTTATGCAAGATCAAGAGAACATAACACAGCAGTTGTGTGTTTTCCAGTAATTGTGGACAGACTCAACTCAAAACTCTCTCTCTCTCTCTCTCTCTCTCTCTCTCTCTCTCTCTCTCTCTCTCTCTCTCTCTCTCTCTCTCTCTCTCTCTCTCTCTCTCTCTCTCTCTCTCTCTCTCTCTCTCTCTCTGTTCATTCTATAAATCCCCAAAAGATAACATCTTTTTCTTTCTTGTTTCAGCATATCTGGTCATGGATTTTCGCTGTGCTCACTGTTTCCAGGAGTTTGAGGATTTTAAGTACACAAGATGAGTCGACTTGACCGAGTTAACTGCTCCTCTTTTTAGTAAATTATAGTAATGACTTAGCTGAACAACTTTTCTTTTCGTCTGCTGCACGTTTGCCTATTACTATTGGCAAAGAAATAAAATCATCAGAAGATATCACTGTTTGGTTTTTCAACCTTTGTTGGATATGATTTGTGTATGTAACATTTCGAACAAAGCATAAGAACAAGGGAAAGTAAGAACAAACCTCCCCCCCCCCCCCCCCCAAAGCACACACAAAAGTTGCTCTTGGGATGCAAATAATAAAACATATAAAGACAAAACAAAACCTCTCCTGCCTTATGACAACCACACCAAACTACTGATGTGTCATGCGTCTTGTCTATTCCCGATACAGTGAAAGAAGCAGTAATAAATTCAAAGAAAGTGAAACTATTTGCAGTTGTGTTCAAAGAAAAAAGAAACGATCAAAATTAAAACAACTAGCGAATGTAAAACGATCGTATTGAAAACAAGCAGGATTTCTTTTAGCTATTTCAGCATTAAAACTTAAGTCCCCCTCCCCACCAACAAAGGAATAATGTTCTCAGATTAATACAGATTGTCTTCCTTGTTGACAAAGAAATAAAATAAACAAAAGAAATCACAGCAATCGCAATCTAACTGAAATCTTTGCAGTTAGTCTTCTTTGCATACATTCACTGTTTTTTTTGTCATGGGACATCTCCCCTTCTCATGGCGCTTCTGTCCCTGGAGAAAGTTGAACTTTCTGTGACACGTGGAGCACTCGAACTGGGGTTCCTTGTCATGTGAATGCATGTGCTGATGAAGCAGGTGTGTAGAATGAAATGTTTTGTCGCAGGTGCTACAGTTATGAGCTGCTCTCGGGGCATTAAGACACACATGTCTGGTGAGATTCCGTCTGTTTTGTAATGACTTGTTGCATTTTTCGCAAAGGTGAGGCTTGACACCGCTGTGAGCACTGATGTGACTGTGAAAGTCAGATCTATTCATAAACGTTTTGGCACAATGTTGGCAGGAGTACCTTGGCCCTTGCGCAAAATCATGTTTCATGCGTCTGTGTTCTTTAAGACTGGACATTCGTGAAAAGATTTTTCCACAATCTTGGCAAAGTTCCCGAACTCGGGTTTTCTTTGCCGGCGTTGACGTCATGGCTGGGAGGCCTATAGCCTCACTTAGATCTTGAAGTGGTTGCGTTTGAACAGTTTCTTCAGTACTTACATCCAAGAAGCTATCAAGGGTGACAGCGGACAATTCCATCTGTAATGAAATGGAAAAGACACATACACGGATCAGTTCATGTACTTCCTGAGTTCAGCTTGTATCAAAAAGTACGCAATACCACCATTAAACGATAAACTATGGCCAAGTAGAAACGAAAGTTGTTGACGCGGCGCACACCCATGGCAAAGCTAAAAGTGATCGGGCAGACACCCGGCGAGTGACGCGGCGTACACCCGTGAAATCTTTCGGTGACCAAATGAATTCAGGAACTGTGATCAAAGTATACCAACTTGAATAACAAAAAGTGACGTGCGTATCACGAAATGGCCTTTAATTACTCTCCAGGTATCTGCAGCT
>NC_090251.1:52213092-52220592 GCF_037325665.1 Littorina saxatilis
ACAAAAAGGCATTGAAGTGGATTAACGAGCAGCAATGGTTTTTGGGTATAAACATACTTTGATGTGTATTCTTTGGTTGGAATTAGCGTAATGTGTGATTGAAATACCGTCTTTTTATTACATTTAGTCAAGTTATGACTAAATGTTTTAACATAGAGGGGGGAATCGAGACGAGGGTCGTGGTGTGTGTGTGTGTGTATGTGTGTGTGTGTGTGTGTGTGTGTGTGTGTGTGTGTGTGTGTGTGTGTGTGTATGTGTGTGTGTATGTGTGTGTGTGTGTGTGTGTGTGTGTGTGTGTCAGTCTGTCTGTCTGTGCGTGTGTGTGTGTGTAGAGCGATTCAGAGTAAACTACTGGACCGATCTTTATGAAATTTTACATGAGAGTTCCTGGGTATGATATCCCCAGAGGAAGAGAGGTACAGTAAAGCGTGCTATGACTACGGTCATTGTGAAAAAATGCAGTGTTTTCAGTTTCATTATGTGAGTTCCACAGCTTGACTAAATGTAGTAATTTCGCCTTACGCGACTTGTTTTGTTGATGATAAAGGTTGCACAAGGTGTGTGTGTGTGTGTGTGGTTGTGTGTGTGTGTATATGTATAGGTTACAACACGAGTGGTTTTTTATATGGCTTGTATTTCAGTCAAGACCCAGCGGATGAATATCATCGGGAGACACGAGCCTTTGGCGAGTGGCTCTCGATTGATATTCCCGCTGGGTCTTGACTGAAATACAAGCCATATAAAAAACCACGAGTGTTGTAATCTGTATATCCCATTCTACCATCAAACACAAAGTGTAGACTACTAGCGGCACTGTTGCGATCTGTGGACTGTAAAACTGTGGTGCCGGCGAGACTTAGCCCTTTTGCAACCTTAAAACTAAGTGACCGTCGCTGAAAAAATAAAACGAATGAGTGCATCGATAAGTACGCGGTAACACTACTTTCAGACCATTTAAAAGCTTTAAGTAAAGGTTCATAAGATGCAAGAAAGTAATGAAGTCGTATAGAAATTAATTTAGTTGAAGCGCACAATTCTTTTTTTTTTTGCGTTTCAGGTCGGCAGAACGGGCAAAACGGGTTTGGGACCCATTTGGCTTACTCGATTCAGAATCGATTCCACGTTGTTTTTCTCGAACGTGTGTAATTAGGCTTATTGACAGAGAAGCAAATTTTAGGGAACAAATATGTAGGTTTAGATTTAACCATTTGCTCCCTATTTGAAATGTATCTACGTGATAAACTGTTTTGCGAGTGTGTTTGCATGGATGAACTTAAACTGGTATGGGTATGAGGAAAACGCGACCGACACGTCTGTCACCGCCGATTGATTGCATTTTGAAGGAATATGACTGGATTACGGAAAAATACACACATGTTAAGTTCTCGGATACCTTCATCGCCAATGTGGACTTACTGCAGAGCCAGGCAAAAGAGTAGACTTGCTCGCAAAACACGTGAAACAGCTGATGATAGCGAAGCCCAACCGTGCCAGGTAAGGACGGTCTGACAGATTCTCATAAGTCGTCTGCTAACGAAGCAAGGGGAGGGTACTCGTGTTTTTGTTTTGGTTCGCTAGCATCTGGTTATCTTGTAAGTTGAATGTTCGTTTTTTTCGACCTGCATTGCTTTCATAATGAAAGAAACGTTTGCTTATTGCATCTCATACATCAGATCAGTTCTGAGATTCATTTTTGCGTGCAACTGATATGGTTTTCTGAGCCGTGCAATACGATTTTGGAACTTCATACAAATGTGTCACATTGTTCGGCGCGAGGTCAAAGGTCGGGAGCAAAGTAGTTCTTCGCCCAAATCGGAATCTGCACTATCATATATTTTTTTGAGTCCATGATGTATTTATTGAGCTATAAAAATACAACATATATACCCATACTGAAGTAACAGAGACAAAGAAGGGAGGTCATGGGATATATATATATATATATATATATATAAACAACACAATAAAAAGTCCAAAACCAAGCCAGAATGTCGCATCTTTTTAAATCCAAATTTTCGGCCCGCAGGCCTTCTTCAAGGTGCACAGACCAAGCGTCTATAGTCATTGTGTGGCGTGGTGCAGAGGAAAAAGAGTTTCTTGAATTCTGTATATATATATATATATATATATATATATATGTGTGTGTGTGTGTGTGTGTGTGTGTGTGTGTGTGCGTGCGCGTGTGTGTGTGTGTGTGTGTCTGTGTGTCTGTGTGGGTGTGGATGTGTGAGAGAAAGGGAGAGAGAAAGATAGAGAGAGAAAGTGAGTGAGAGAGAGAGAGAGAGAAGAAGATAGATTGAGAGAAAGAGAGAGAGAGAGAGAGAGAGAATTGAATTGAACTTTATTTAACAAGGATTAAGATTTAAGGCTACGCCTTTTCTTACAATCTGAGAGAGAGAGAGAGAGAGAGAGAGAGAGAGAGAGAGAGAGAGAGAGAGAGAGAGAGAGAGAGAGAGAGAGAGAGAGAGAGAGAGAGAGAGAGAGAGAGAGAGAGAGAGAGAGAGAGAGAGAGAGAGAGAGAGAGAGAGAGAGAGAGAGAGAGAGAGAGAGAGAGAGAGATAAAGACAAAGGAGAGATGTCAACTTAAAGCATCATTTGCATTAAGTGCATATAAAGAGATATTGATCGACAACAAAATAACCTCATTCGGCAAAACAACATTGCACACATACCATTTATCATTTGGCTACTCTTAACCCAAAATAGTCGTAAATCTCACGGATCCCCCAAATTAGGAACTCTATTCAAATATAATATTGTCAGGACTACGCTCCAAGGCTGAAAACAAGGGAGAAATAGTCCCTCTTCGACCCAAAATAGTCGTTCCTTTTTTTAACTAGACAACTTGTTTGTTTGTTTGTTTGCTTAACGCCCAGCCGACCACGAAGGGCAATATCAGGGTGGTGCTGCTTTGACATTTAACGTGCGCCACACACAAGACATAAGTCGCAGCACAGGCTTCATATCTCACCCAGTCACATTATTATTACACCGGACCAACCAGTCCCAGCGCTAACCCCATAATGCCAGACGCCAGGCGGAGCAGCCACCAGATTGCCAATTTTAAAGTCTTAGGTATGACCCGGCCGGGGTTCGAACCCACGACCTCCCGATCACGGGGCGGACGCCTTACCACTAGGCCAACCGTGCCGGTTAATGAACTATCGCAGACGTACCACCAATGACCTATGGTCTGTCAGTTAATGTGTCAGACACCCAGACATTCGGAAGGGCGGTATTGTAATACTCATCCTTTCTCCGACAGACATCCGTAAGAATCGCGTGTTAACAAGAGCTAATTGGATTCAGGTTATCACCACCGAATCCGGGAATGTCCATAGTCCACGTCACGGGAAAAAAAACTGCTTCACGCATTTGTGCCAATGACGTTACGATTTGAGTCCTGACGTCACTGTGCAAATTCCGTTGCAGTGTTGTCCCGTTGGTTTATTTATTTCAAGTTGGTTATATCTGGCTTTCAACAACTGTGACAATTTTGATACAGGGCTCCCCACGGACGCCTGTCCTAGAGGGTCCCGGGACCCCCACTTTCAATGTTTAGAGGGTCCCACTTTCAATGTTTAGAGGGTCCCACTTTCAATGTTTAGAGGGTCCACGGAGTTTTAGAGGGTCCCACTTTCAATGTTTAGAGGGTCCCACTTTCAATGTTTAGAGAGTCCATGGCCCCCCTAAGCGGAGTTTTTGAGGGCCCCATCTGCACCGTCTAGTTCCGCCTCCTTTCCGATATCGTTCCCGCGTGAAAGTGGCATAATTTGTGCTTGCATTTTGACTTTACTGACGACAACAGTCTGAAAAGAGTACGTACGGGACGCACGACACCGGAAATGTAGTGCGTCCCTGGACCCGCTCTCTTTAGGTTTAGTGTGTCCCGGGACCCCCTCCATACATTTCTAGTACGTGTTTTCGGCTTCTAGTGCGTATAGGACGCAGGGACGCGCGCAGTGGGGAGCCCTGTGATATGTCACTTTCAGAAATGTGCTTTATCCGACAAGGTGAGGCAGGCAAATGACACTTGCTTCTTAAAATATTCTCAGTCCATATCTGTTTCAAGTAGAGGGATTAACTTTGCTGGAATTCTCAACAGTGGGGCACAAAGACACACACCCAAGTCGACCATACACACCGGAAAGAGAGAGATACACGCACGTCCGCACGTACGTACGTACGCACGCACGCACGCACGCACGTACGCACGTATACGCACGCATGCACGCACGCACGCACACACACGTGGGCAACCACGCACGCACGCATGTTCGCACTACCTCATTTACATGGTATACACAAGCGTGAAGAGATGGTTTATTTATCACATGGGTGGTCTCTCTCATATATTTAGGATAGATACCCTCCCCACCCCCCCCCTCCACCCCACCCCCCTTTCTGACCATACTCTGTAACCTCATTTACCACCTGAAACGACCATACTCTGTAACCTCATTTACCACATGAAGCGACCATACTCTCTAACCTCATTTACCACCTGAAGCGACCATACTCTCTAATCTCATTTACCACCTGAAGCGACCATACTCTCTAACCTCATTTACCACCTGAAGCGACCATACTCTCTAACCTCATTTACCACCTGAAGCGACCATACTCTCTAACCTCATTTACCACCTGAAGCGACCATACTCTCTAACCTTATTTACCACCTGAAGCGACCATACTCTGTAACCTCATTTACCACCTGAAGCGACCATGCTCTCTAACCTCATTTACCACATGAAGCGACCATACTCTCTAACCTCATTTACCACCTGAAGCGACCATACTCTCTAACCTCATTTACCACCTGAAGCGAGATTGCTGTTGTATTTGTCCCCGCTGCAACATTAGTCAGTTAACGCTTACCTGGCATACCCTTTTAAGACCTTGTTTTTCAGATGTGTCTGTTGATTGCCTCCGTAAATTTTCCTCCGTTTTAGGATTCCTTCCTTTTTAAGACATGATTTTCTGAATTGTCTAAGGTCCTAGATTGGTTCCAATAGTGGTGCTAATTATCTTATCTCCCTGTGGCATAATTCCGAGAACAGCGAACCAAAGTTGTATTTTCTCCACAGCGAAATCGATGAATTATGAAAGCAGCAGCAATATAGACAAATAATTGCATGCATTCGTCTTAGTCAGCATTCGATAAAAATGTATTACCATTACCTGGAACCGGGAGGTGAGACAATTCTTCAAGCAACCTTGTATCTCGTCCATGTACAGTTTTTACACTGATTACAACAATGTCTTCTCTATTTCCAACAAGAAAGATCTAATTCAGCAGTATGTAGACATACAATACTTTATTATCTGGAATAAGAAATTCACAGGTCATTAATTTACAAGTCCAAGCCGAAGTTGTTTTGGTTGCTCATAAAGGAAATGATAGATCAAGCGAAACTACAGACTCAGCGCAGAAACAAAACGTCATGAGTACTTTTATCACAGGTCATTATTATCAGTTTCCTGGACTGATTGTACAAAGTATATACAGGCATGAGACCAAGGGTAGGGCGGATGGTGGCGAGAGAGGTGAAGGGACGGGGAATGTTTAAAGTGCCGTGGGCCGGGCTGTGAGCAGTGCCCGCCAACGTTTAGCTCAGGCATCGTTGCGGCAGACGCGCCCAAGTTCTATGAAGGACAGCGCGCTATTCTGGCCATCCGGCCAACTGTCGTCCTCATCTCTAAGGCAGGATGATACCAAGAGGTGTAAGTTACACCCGCCTTCATCCTCAAGCATGTTCAAACGCTCGACTCAAGACTATAATTATAGGACCTTCAGTCGCAATGTCTTGACTGGAAAGATAGTGCAACATATACATGAAAAAAATGGAAAGTTAGTCCAGTTTCAGTCACGTTGGTGGCCAACACCCCGCGAAATTAAATAATAATAGGCTTCCGGTAGTTACTGGCATACTTCAGAATGGTTCGTGGGCTGGACGCTTCAATTATCACATTTACTCAGTCAGTCGGCTCAGTACCCGACAGTCCAATCGGGTAATTGGGCTCATGGAGGAGAATAATTGAGTATCCAGCTGCTTTTAGCATGCAAACGACCTGACTATTAAAGTGGAACAATGTACTTCCACCCTCCCCAGACACGGAAGGAAATCATTTTACCGAAAGTAAAAGAAAGGCTGACCGACAGACGAAGTAATGTGGGGCTAGAGGACAGAGACAGGAAAAATGAAGGGTGGAAGATGGGTCATGGGAGGTGACACTGAGGGTACAGGAAGGCCAATGTCCTCTCAAGCGGTTTGCACAAGTAATCAGGTTCCAATTAAGCCTCGTTGGCTTGGTGAGGTCTTAGTTAAAACAACAAGCCTAAATGCAATTTGTTCTCTTTTTATTTAATCGGAATCTGCTTTGTTCATCTAGGTAAAAAAAATACGTAACTGAAAAAAAAGACTGAACATACTCGGTAATCTATTCAATCTCCTCTAGACATTTGCCCACACAAAAAGACAATCCAACACAGAAATTCGTTTAATCTTTTCTCTTTTGATCTTTTAATTTCGTCTCACTTTACTGAAGAAAAACAACTATCTGACGAACTAAGTCATTTGGTGTCATGGCCTTACAGAGGTCCGAGTCATTCATTCAAATTGTCTCCAAAAACAGCTATCTGACGAACTAAGTCATTTGGTGCCATGGCCTTACAGAGGTCCGAGTCATTCATTCAAATTGTCTCCAAAAACAACTATCTGACGAACTAAGTCATTTGGTGTCATGGCCTTACAGAGGTCCGAGTCATTCATTCAAATTGTCTCCAAAAACAGAACAGGAGTGTCAATGTTCCGTCCAAGGTAAACTACACAACTCGTCATAAAAAACGATACAGATGCGTTTGAGGGCAGATATTTCTGATGAGGCTGTTGATTGTAAAACCAAGTATATCACTGAAAAGGCCATTAACTCCCCTACCTTGTTCAGAAAACAGATTGAGTTTACATGACGTAGTGTCTATACAGTGGAACCTACAACACAGACACCCCCCAAAATCAAAGTCGCAGTAAAATACTCGCCACTTTCAGGCCTGCTTACCTAGTGTCATTGATAATATGTATCGTGTGTGTGTGTTTTGCTGATGTGTGACACGAAAAATGGGAGGGGGGAGAGAGAGAGACAGAGAAATGGAAAGAACAATCGAAAGAGAGACAGAGAATGAGAGAGAGAGAGAGAGAGAGAGAGACAGAGAAATGGAAAGAGAAATCGAGAGAGAGACAGAGATTGAGAGAGAGAGAGAGCGAGAGAGAGAGAGAGAGAGACAGAGAGAGAGAGAGAGAGAGAGAGAGAGAGAGAGAGAGAGAGAGACAGAGAAATGGAATGAGAAATCGAGAGAGAGACAGAGATTGAGAGAGAGAGAGCGAGAGAGAGAGATAGAGAAATGGAAAGAGAAATCGAGAGAGAGACAGAGATTGAGAGAGAGATAGAGCGAGAGAGAGACAGAGACAGACAGATAAACAGACAGACAGATAGAGACAG
>NC_090251.1:52228092-52230592 GCF_037325665.1 Littorina saxatilis
TGACCGTCGACGACGTACAAGACACGTCGAGCTACTATAAATAGCCCACACTTTCTCGCCGGCAGACAACTCTGTCAGTGCAGAGGCTGCTGGGAAGGGAGACTACTACGTCACCCTGTCACACATGCCTGATAGAACAACCTCTTACTGTATTCTGCCCTGTGGCCAGGTAAGTTGTACACTTTACTGTGTTACGGTCGCCCCGCATATGCTCAGAATTAACACGATTTTGTGTTTACACAAAGCCTTGTCTGATTCAGAAAATGATTTGCCCCGAACACGTGCAGTTGCAACATGTGTGCTATTTTTAGACAGAAATACCCTAGTCTGATTTGGTAGAAAATGACTGCCTTGGGTGTTTTAACATACACAGTACATGAATATTTATCTTCAGAGTATCAGTTTGATTTTAGCACCATTTTTCTGTCAGGAGCCCAGTTTCTGGGATGCCTACTTTGCGAGTAACTGTGGACAGGAAAGGGATCATTAAACGGAAAAAACGGCCTGGAAGCTATTTCGTCACCGATCCTTTGTGTCTGGGGAACTCCACAGTAACACAATTGACCGTAATTTCAATGATACTTTTCTAGACACCGCTATATGAACAGGAAGTTTCGCAAGATAGGGGTCTTCTTTTGACTTTCAAATTGCCATTGCGAAGTCGGGAGATTATTATTTTGGTCAGAAATGAGCCTCATTGTGAGTGTTCCTCGATCGAGTACTGGGATCAGTATACCTTTAAATTAACGCAAATGCGAAATTCGACTATTTGCCATGTGGGGCTGGATATGTGTCACCCGATTTCTGATAACCTTTGCCATTCTGAGTGCTGAGCGCGACTCTGATGTCGAAATGGTTCTTTTGCAGCAAAGGGCAATACCTATGTAATATTTGAGTGTGCCCTCGCTGGTTTTGCTTTCGTCTACATTGTCTGAGTTAGAAGACTGCAGTGTATGTGCCCCCCCCCCCCCCCCTATTTCCGACCACTTTTGCCATGTTTGGGGGCTTATCGCTCTGGTGTCAACAGGGGTCTATTACCCTAAAAGATAGCACCCACTTACCATTTGATTGTAGTTTCAATGTTCTTGCTTTTGTCAATGAGATACATGCAGGTTGTTTTTAAGACTTCGGAAATTTAGTACATGTATAAATGCGTAATGACACATTTGTGACCCTCCACCACGAAATGAGTCGCATGTCACCTCGCGCGGTTCTGCGCTAGGCTTAATACAAGTCCGGGGAGTGTCTGGTAACAGTGTGAGGGTCACCTTAGTCACAGGCTTATAACTCAAACAGTTTTTGCTCTTTTCTAAAACGGTTTTCACCACTGGATAGAGCATAAAAAACTCTTCAGGAAAATGTAAAAATATGAAAATCATGCAAAGGTGACATGCGACTCATACCGTCGTGGAGGGTCACATTTGGTCTCAATATTTCATCATGCACCCACATTCTCGTGATTTCTACTGATTTCCTTTTCGTCCAGAGTAAACATACCCTTGTCAGTCGAGTGATCAAAAAGGCAATAGTAACTTAATGCCGCATAATTGCCCTGTACCAGTTAAAGAGCGCAGGGCTACACTAACCAAGATCAGTGACTCTGGATATAGTTGTAGACACGACAAAACAGCTGTATATATGTACTGTCGAGCCAGCATACATAGGGATCGATGTTGGCCTCAACATTACCTTGCTTCCTCGCCAGTTGACAACTGAATTAAGACATACATTTTCCTGCATAGAAGCATGAGTGTTTCAGGGGGGTTGCACGAGCGGTTTACGGGTAACTATGTTTTAACATGATTTAAGTGCTTTTTTGGCTGAATCCGTGTCCGAAGATTTGCGGTAAAAAAAACCCTGTCAAGAAGCTGATCATGGGAACAATTTGCTTAACCCTTCTTTTCTTTCTTTGTTGGTTTTTTAAGCTTGATTTTCAACGGCCTCCCGGGCGTCGTCTTATTGCTTGGACATGCTGGTCTAACACTGAACAAGTTGAATCGTATTCCCAACGATATTTTAACACACAATCTTTGTGTGGAAGCAACATTTTAAGGTCAGTGTTCACTCTTTCTCCACAGGGCCGCACTAATCAAGATCAGTGACTCTGGATTTCCCTGCATAGATGTATGGATGTTTCAAGGAAAAAACCGTAGCAAGAAGAGTATATGTGGACGAATGAACAGGATGTTTGAGCCTTTTAGGCAGAAAATGTTTTTAAAGATTTGCGGAACAAAACGGTCAAAAGATTGATCATATGTGACCCTCCACCACGAAATGAGTCGCATGTCACCTCGCGCGGTTCTGCGCTAGGCTTAAATAAAAGTCCGGGGAGTGCCTTGGAACAGTGTGAGGGTCACCTTAGTCACAGGCTTATAACTCAAAGAGTTTTCGCTCTTTTCCAAAACGGTTTTCACCACTGGATAGAGCATAAAAAAACTCCGTAGAAAAATGTAAAAATATGAAAATCATGCAAAGGTGACATGCGACTCATTCCGTGGTG
>NC_090251.1:52235592-52245592 GCF_037325665.1 Littorina saxatilis
CTGTGAGAGAGTAAGTGGAAGAAACTTCGGTTTGAAATTGACTCTTAAACTTAATCAGCATGTACGTGTACGTTAAAGTATATGTGACCCTCCACCACGAAATGAGTCGCATGTCACCTCGCGCGGTTCAGCGCTAGGCTTAAATAAAAGTCCGGGGAGTGTCTTGGAACAGTGTGAGGGTCACCTTAGTCACAGGCTTACAACTCAAAGAGTTTTCGCTCTTTTCTAAAACGGTTTTCACCACTGGATAGAACATAAAAAACTCCGTAGAAAAATGTGTATAAACATGAAAATCATGCAAAGGTGACATGCGACTCATTTCGTGGTGGAGGGTCACATATGCCCATACATTTTGAGCATGTGAGTGATCCTATCTCCATTGTCCAAGACAGCCCATATACATCTCCATAATGTTGAGCTCTTTAGACGAATCTCTGCGGCATATCTCGTCTGTACAAACATAAACATGCCAAAAAACGATTAGCAATGGACATGGCCTACTTGCATGAAGATGAACCACAATAAATCACTATTCAGTCAGAATGACCTTATCAGTAAATGACGTACGTTCGTGCTTCTAGCATACAGCTTATCATTCATCTGCATTCAATCAAGATTCAGCTCGATCTGAACGATTTAACATGATTCTAACAAAGAGAGAAACAAGACTGGAGTCTGACATTCTTTTTAACGTTGACGTTGAATGTGAGAATCCAAGGGTGGGCGACCCAATCAGAATGTCCCAAGACAACCCATTAACATCTTCGTAATTTTAAGAACTTCAGACGAATCTCAGCGGTATATCTCATATGTGACCCTCCACCACGAAATGAGTCGCATGTCACCTCGCGCGGTTCTGCGCTAGGCTTGATATAAGTCCGGATAGTGTATGGTAACAGCGTGAGGGTCACCTTAGTCACAGGCTTATAACTCGCTCTTTTCTAAAACGGGTTTCACCACTGGATAGAGCATAAAAAACTCTTTAGGAAAATGTAAAAATATGAAAATCATGCAAAGGTGACATGCGACTCATTTCGTGGTGGGGGGTCACATATGTATAACCGTACCCATGTCAAAAAAACGATTAGCAATGGACATGGCCTACTTGCATGAAGATGAACCACAATAAATCACTATTCAGTCAGAATGACCTTATCAGTAAATGACGTACGTTCGTGCTTCTAGCATACAGCTTATCATTCATCTGCATTCAATCAAGATTCAGCTCGATCTGAACGATTTAACATGATTCTAACAAAGAGAGAAACAAGACTGGAGTCTGACATTCTTTTTAACGTTGACGTTGAATGTGAGAATCCAAGGGTGGGTGAACCTATCAGAATTTTCCAAGACAACCCATTAACATCTTCGTAACCATGAGCTCTTCAGACGAATCTCTGCGGCATATCTCATCTGTAAAACCGTACCCATGCCAGAAAAACTATTAGCAATGGACATGGCCCGCTTGTATGAAGACGTACCACAATAAATCACCATTCCTTCAGGATTACCCCATCAGTAAAATGACGTACGTGCTTCTAGCATACAGCTTATCATTCATCTACACTCATTCAAGATTCAGCTAGATCGGAAGGATTTAACATGTTTCTATCAAAGAGAGAAACTAGACGGAAGTCTGACATTTTGTTCAACGTTGATGTGGGAATCCAAGGGGAGTAAGACACAAAGCAGCATGGTTTGAATTTCTCTGAATGGTTCCAGCGATGAAGATGTCTGCAAGGTTCACTTGTGACCAGGCAGAGGGTACTCTAGCCACGCTGGAACATTACTCAACACTTCTTCCCCTCCTCCTCCTCCCCATCTCCTTTCTTCATTCGCCGTCCGGCCTCCCTTACTCTTCCCTAGCAGACCCGTGTCGTCATTCATGGTAGATTGGGCTGTCTCTTCTCCCTCAAAAGTAATAGAGATGGAACCGTCTGCGTTTTGTACTTGAGAGAACCTCTGTAAGGCCGTCCACAAAGGCTGGTTCTGTTCACCTTTCGCGATACGCCTGCCCGAAACGCCTGCCCCCCCGGTTCAGACCCCGTTTGAAATAGAGATTGAGGTGTCTGCGTGGATCTTAAAAGCTGACGACTATTAGGGTTTAACGTCCTCTTAGACCAACTGGTCTATATTGGGACAGGTATTGGTAATGCGCTGAAGATATGGTGTGATACTTTGATTCGAACAAGCCCGCTGTGGCTGTCTTCTTCGACACACCAGCATTGGGTTTGTCTTGTCAAAGTATCGAAATACGATCATGATAATCAGAGACGAGAGATGATGCATGCGTGTCTTCGTGTTTTCCAAGCCCTGAGACTTTCGCTGTGAACGTGGGATCTTTTTCGTGCGCATGTGTGCACACGGGGGTGTTCGGACACCGAAGAGAGTCTGCACAAAGTTGACTCCGAGAAATAAATCTCTCGCCGAACGTGGGGATCGAACCCACGCTGATCGCGACCACCTGGCTACACAGCCAGCGCGCTACCAACTGAGCTACATCCCCGCCCAAAGCTGATGCAGTGAACGATCGCTACAAAGAGCCTGTCCTTCACCATTCTTACGCCTGTTGGGGAACTTGCTGGAACTCTGTCACCTGTCACGAGGGGTTCAATGGGTGAGGTTTAAACGCTGTCGACACGCAAAACGGGTGTGATTCTATTCTCAGTCCTCAGAGAGAGTTTTCCCCATCTGTTGGACAATCACGTGTCCTTCCTGTTGGTCTACTTTCATTGACGTTTTCCAATTTGAGTTAATTTTGTTCTTGTTTTACCTTTTTTATAAAACTTTTTGAAACTTTGAGTATATTCTAAATTACTATTTGATTTGGACTTACATTGCCTTGGGGATTCTTTGTGCTATTGATCATTGTGGTGCATTTGAAAAGTAAATGAGTCGTTTGATGTTTTAATGATACGAAGGACCCTACTGTCTGATTCCCTCTTTTGGGTTTTGAGAGAGAAAGAGAGAGAGAGAGAGATAGAGAGAGAGAGAGAGAGAGAGAGAGAGAGAGAGAGAGAGAGAGAGAGAGAATGAGAGAGAGAGGGGGAGAGGGAGAGAGAGAGAGAGAGAAGAGGAGAGAAAGAGAGAAGAGGAGAGAGAGAGAGAGAGAGAGAGAGAGAGAGAGAGAGAGAGAGAGAGAGAGAGAGAGGGGAAAGGAGTGGGGAAAGTAGAGAGAGAGGGGGAGAGAAAGAACCACTTTACTTCCCAAACTTCAATCAAAGACCCCACACCAAAACCACCAACCGTCCCTCGCCCCCCCCATACCCACACATCCACACCCACATACACACACATACACACACAGGACATCCCCACCCCCACCCATACACACACACACACACACACAAACCACACAAGACCACAAAGAACAAAAGAAACAAGACCAGGCCAACAGGTTTGCTGTTTCCGCCCAGCGCATCACGTCTTGATTCAGGGGTCGTGGGGCTTGTGTTGCACGAGTCTTCAGCCTGCCACGAGGAATCGATCCCACGAGCTGTCCACAGTAGATGCAGGCAAGATGTCCTCCAGTATCGGGACATCGAACAAACCCTGCCCATATCCGCTAGAAATGAGCATCGTTGATCTTGTACCGCGGGAAGGGATTTGTGCGTGTGTAGCCTATGTGTTTATTTTTTTATTTTAGTTCTTTACTGATATTTGACATGAGAGTTTGGATTAAAAACACGCTCAGAAAGTTCAAACGAAGAGAGGTACAGAAAAGCGTGCTATGCAGCACAGCGAAACCACTACCGCGCTGAACAGGCTCGTCAGTTTCACTCCGTTTTGCACAAGCGGCGGACTACGGTCATTGTGAAAAAATGCAGTGCGTTCACTTTCATTCTGTGAGTTCCACAGCTTGATTAAATGTAGTAATTTCGCCTTACGCGACTTGTTCTTTTTCTGTTTCTGTTTCTTTTTCTTCTTCCTCTTCTTCTTCGTGCTGGTCACATGGCAGATTTTCAACCAACAGCCCCTCAACTTGCAAGCAATTTTAGTCGGCGCCAAGTCAAATCAAAATCGCTCCCCATGTGAACAGTGCAAAGCAGCGATTCTCGGCCAGTTCAGCTATCGGAGCGACCTCTTAATTCGGGAAGAGCAGTTTGGATAGCTATGATTGTATAACTCAGTGGATAGAGCTAACCAATCAGTACGCGCAATAAGAAAAGTCTGAGCAAAATCTGCATCAAGTCACGGCCGAATCGAGCAGCGCTCATCTGAGTTTTCGTGTCGCTGTTAATTCTGGCCTTAATCGAACCTAAATCGCCAGGGCCGTTCACATGGCAGACTTCCCCCCGACTTTTCCCCGACTTGGCCTCGACGACTCGGGAGGGATTTCAAACCGACAGAAGTTGGGGAAAAGTTGGTTTATAGTCTGCCATGTGAACGGCACTTAACCTTGTTTGTGTTCTTCTTCGAACTAAACTGCCAGGTTAGGTTTTCACCTTGCACTACTTCTTCGTCGTTTATCAAGCCAAGAGGAATCGATCTGACGATGTGTTCACAGGAGATACAGACCACAGTCCGTGTGTGCCCATAAGTGCCCGTTTTACCACAAGGTGATTAAACTCGCTTATTCCCCCCTCTGCTTCTTTACCTCTGTAAACTTGTAGGGGTAGTTATTTTTCGATAATGACCCAGCAACCAAACAAATAACGACCCAGCAACAGCCTGAATCCTCGATAGTGCAATGGGTTGAGAAGCTGTTCTGTTTCGGTACTACTTTTTGCGACTGAAAAGTTCCGAACGCTCTAATGTACGAAGTATACATCTCTGGAGCAAACAATACAAACATACCGCATTTAAATTAACAACTACAGGCCTGAACACATGAATCTCCATACAAAAATCCATGAGTGCGGTTGTTTTCTGAATCTAGATCAGACGTTCATCACAAGCAATTTCCTAAGGCAAGTAACTCATACTTTGTCTAGCGACAAGAGTAGTTCCCCTTCTTTTCACTCAGTTTCTTCGACAACAGACTGCAATCCGACGGTCAGTTTTCAACAATATTTCATTTAATAAACAGATCACACGCAACCAAATGCACACATCTCATCAATTTAAACAACATAAAGCGGTTTCATACACTATTTTCCCCAGAAAACTTAACTTCATACAGTTTTTAACGTTGGAACACGGGTGCAAAAGTTCGTCTGCTAGTCCCATTTGACGAAAGAACATTATCCTAACCGATACCAAAACATATACAGAACACACAATATCTGCCTTTGCCGCCACAGCAGAATAACAGCATATCTGTGTACTTGATTTTAGCCCAAAATAGGAAAACTGACAAGAAGTGTTAACAGAATGGAATGATTTGCACGGAACTATACAACAGCGCATTAATCGATCGCCTGCGCAGGTTGACTGGTTGAGAGAATAGGATTCGATCAAACTTTCGCAAAAAAACTCCTCTTTTCTTTGAATAACTGAAGAAAGGAGGAATAAAGAGGTTACACACCTCGTCTCAGTGATTATAAAAAATAATGGTCTCAGTTCGCGGTCATGAAAAAGCTCGCTAAAGCTCGCATTTTTCATGATCCGCTAACTTCGACCATTATTTTTAATAATCACTGAGACTCGGCATGTAACCTCTACATAACCACCAGGGTAGCGAATCGTTGATCTTGTTTGTTTTTTATTGTGAGTTTTGATGCTGCTTTTTATTTTTGCTTGGCTGCATTTATTTGTATTGGGTTGTACTGCTAGGTTTTGTTTGTTTGCTCTTTGTACTTAAGATTCGTGTTCCTGTGTTTCCACTTTGTTTTTTTACTCATCAAGCCATGAGGAATATGTCACTGAGTTGTCCAGCTGATGCAGGCCAGATGTATCTGGTGCACCTGCAATGCTCGCTTTATCGCACGGGAACATTAAGTAAAGCGTTATTATTATAACCGCCAGTAAAGAAAATCGTTAAGTTGTACTGTCAGAGCTCTCTCTCTCTCTCTCTCTCTCTCTCTCTCTCTCTCTCTCTCTCTCTCTCTCTCTCTCTGTCTCTCTCTCTCTGTCTCTCTCTCTCTTTCTCTTTCTCTGTCTCTGTCTCTCTCTCTGTCTCTCTCTCTTTCTCTCTCTCTCTGTCTCTTTCTCTGTCTCTCTCTCTCTGGCTCTCTCTCTCTCTGTCTCTCTATGTCTCTCTGTGTCTCTCTCTGTCTCTCTCTATCTCTCTATCTCTCTCTCTGTCTATCTCTCTCTCTTTCTCTGTCTCTGTCTCTCTCTCTCTCTGTCTCTCTCTTTCTTTCTCTCTATGTCTCTGTCTCTCTTTCTCTCTGAGTATGTCTGTCTCCCTCCCTTCTTCCCTCATTCGCCGTCTCTCTTTTATCTCTCTTTCTCTGTCTGTGTGTCTGTGTGTCTGTTTGTCTGTCTGTCTCTGTCTGTCTTTCTGTCTGTCTGTCTGCCTATCTCTCTGTCTCTCTATCTCTGTCTCTCTCTCTCTCTCTCTCTCTGTCTCTCTGTGTCTCTGTCTCTGTGTGTGTCTCTCTCTCTCTCTCTGTATAGATATATGTATATACGATTAGAGTAGTCCCTCTCTGGGAGAGGGCTGGTTGAAAAGAAGCTAATTTGTATTGCTTATGCCACAACCCTCGTAAAATAAAATTGTATTGTATTGTATTTGATTTGATTTGATCTCTCTCTCTCTCTCTCTCTCTCTCTCTCTCTCTCTCTCTCTCTCTCTCTCTCTCTCTCTCTCTCTCTCTCTCTCTCTCTCTCTCTCTCTCTCTCTCTCTCTCTCTCTCTCTATCTATCTCTCTCTCTTTCACACACACGTTCCTGTAGTGCAATGCTAGTCTTCGTTGTTCGTCTTGAATTCAAAGTTTGTTTCTCCTTCCCCGTTTCGAGTGTTTTGCTGCCAGCGGTGTTTTTTTGGTCTTAAAATTGTTGTCTTCATCCATCCAGCCACGATGAATCAATGTGACGAGTTGTCCACAGCAGACGCATGCCAGATGCCTCCAGATGTTTTATCACACGGGGATATCGAGTAAACCCGTATAATCGCTAAGAAAGAGAACCGTTGACCTTGTACTGCCTGTTTCATGTGGTTCTAAACCTGCAAGGTTTACGGTTTTTGTTTATTTCAACGTTTTGTTGTTGTTTGGTTTTATTCCTTATCTTTAACTGAAAAGTTGGTGTAGTTTTGTGATGTATTTGTTTCTTTTCCGATTTGGTGTAGTTCTTCTTCTCCAGTAAGTTTTGTCTCTTCTTAATTTTTGCATTGTATTGCTAGGGTTGTATGCTCGTTCTTGTACTTCAGGTTAAGGGGGCTGCCTACTTATGAAATAGCGCTCAGAAAATTCGTATATAAAACCTCTATAAAACATTGCACACTTCTTTGTACTGTACATTTCTTGCTGCATTCCCTTCAAACAATGTATATATCTTCTATTTTCCGGATTTTAAACAGAATGTACAACCCTTTCAGTATAGGATTTTTTTATCATTTTCTGTTTGTGTTTTTGCAAAATACTGAAGTGGTTACAAAGCCTCGAAACTCACCTGTGACCTTGTGTGAAGGTCAAGGTCATAGATACTGGTAAACATTTTGTTGACATCATAGGCTATAAGTATGCGAAATATGAAAGCTCTATTTGCTTTAACCTCAGACATGTATTGATGTCTATGAATACAAAATGACGACCGCGAAATTTAGGGGGTAGGGTTGGGAAACTGCCTGCAGTTTCATTTTTTTTGCATGGAACTTGATATTCACATTTTAACCATACCCCGAGAAATGAGTGAGCTACAACATATCAAATTGTAAGGAATTTCGAATATCTCTGAGGCATTTTTTTACTTCTCTAAATGAAGAAAAATGTAGTTGCGCTACGTAAAATATATTTAAAAAGACGGTATAAAACATACCAAAGTGCTTTGAAATGTAATATTTTTGCTATGTTCTAACAGGTATAACATTCACTCTCCCCCACAATTATCTAGCAAGTGGCTACTACATTCGTACTGTCGAATATTAGCCGTTATCTTTATGTACCCAGTTTCACAAAATCAATAGACACCTGGTTTTAAAAAAATCACAACAAATCAAAAGTGCATGGGACTATTAAAGTTATCTGCAAAAATGTAATATAGACAGAATGTTCTTTCTCCCACAAAAGTATTAAAAACGTGGAATAACTTTGACCATAAATAGGCAGTGCCCTTAATGTTCCCCCTTTTCGTCTCACCCTTTATTAATCCAGCCTTGAGGAATCGATGTGACGCGTTGTCCACAAATTGATGCAGGTCAGATGCCTCCAGTGCCCGATGCTCGCTTTATCACACAAGGACATCAAAACAAACCCGTGTAACCGCTGGGATATGGAAACGATGACCTTGTACTGCTAGTGGTATTTTAATGCTGTTGTTTTTTCTTGTACGGCAAGGTGTTTGTCATTGTCGCTTTAAAAATGTGTTTGTTTAACCTCGTCTTGCATGTTCTCTCTCGCCCTCGTTCCCTCTGTCTCTCTCTTCATGTCACACACACACACACACACACACACACACACACACACACACACACACACACACACACACACACACACACACATACACACATACACACATGCACAGACACACACACACATACACACACACATACACACACGCACTCACACCAACGCACACACACACACACACGCACACACACCCCCCATACACACACACACACATACACTCACACACATGCCTCCACACACACACACACACACACACACACATACACACACACACACCTCCCCCTCCCCCCACACACAAACTCTTGCACATACACGAACACACACGTTTAACATGTGAGATTTGTCTTATGTTTCAGTGCGACCTTTAAAACAATAAGGCTTCATGATGGCTAACTGAATGGATTACTAACGAATGTTGAACCCCTCACAGAGTGACAAACAATCATTCGGCGTCATCGCGTGTGAAGAAACAATGTGAAAACGTCCTTCAACAACGAGTGTGCAGGAATCCACACAAACATCACTGTGTGCTCATGCTTGTCAAGGTTATCAAACCAATCAAGACGACACATGTTGTAAATGGGACCGCCACTACCGACCCCCTCTCTTTCTGATTCTCCTAGGGGTTGGTAGTATGATGAAAAACACAAAATGGCGTGATACCGCTAACAGTGCCCAAACCAGCCATGTATCATCCGTGAAATGTAGCAGCCCTTCGACAAGGCGATGCTTGCTATCTGTGCTACAGCCATGGTGCCGAGCAGCTTGCTTGTATTTTCATCTGCTGGTGACACAGTGGATCTCATTCATCACGTTTGTTCCTATGAGTTTGACAACATTGCTTTGCCATCTTGAACCAACCGTGGAGTGTCCATACAGTTTCGTTGCTGGCTTTGATTTGGATGAGACCTCTATGGAATTACCGACGACGAGACATAGACAGATGCTGTGCTCAGTTCAAGGTTTCGCAAGGAAACTCTGGACTATGCTTGACCAATGCCTTCGCATGCCATCTATGTCTGTACTAAGGCAGAGAGATGAGGCACCACCGTGGCAGGTGCCTGAAGAATTAACCCCGATATGCCGACCAGCAGATTTCAATTACAATACCAACCGGCATGTCTCTAGTCTTCCTGGCGCTTTTTCTTGCGCGTGTGGTTCTCCTATGCCCCTAAACAATACCGACAAGTTTTGCGGCTGCGACTGTGCTAAATTTATGTCAGACTCCATTACATCTTGCAACCCCAGCTTGGCGGAAGTGCTGGCAAACTCCAATGAAAACTTGGACAAGATGGACAGTTGTGGCTCTATGACAGCGCGGCTCTCGGAGACAACTGCTGAGGTTGACAGCTGCAGCTGCTCCACAGCTTTGAAGGATCCAACGAGCCCCCAAAATGCACATAACCCAAGCTCTCAAACATTTCTGACCAAGTTTAAAAGAGATTGTAATCGCAGCTCTGCGACAATGAGGCAGACTGCGTATTCAGAAACGAGTGGCTGCAATTGTGATTTAGTACCTGACAATGTGCAGAGCTTTGAAAAGGTTC
>NC_090251.1:52250476-52252976 GCF_037325665.1 Littorina saxatilis
GTTAAAAACAAGTCGCGTAAGGCGAAAATACAATATTTAGTCAAGTAGCTGTCGAACTCACAGAATGAAACTGAACGCAATGCAACGCAGCAAGACCGTATACTCGTGGTCCACCGCTCACGGCATAGGCAGTGAAATTGACAAGAAGAGCGGGGTAGTGGTTACGCTATGCTGCATAGCACGCTTTTCTGTACCTCTCTTCGTTTTAACTTTCTGAGCGTGTTTTTAATCCAAACATATCATATCTATATATTTTTGGAATCAGGAACCGACAAGGAATAAGATGAAAGTGTTTTTAAATTGATTTCGAAAAAAAAAAATTGATAATAATTTTTATATATTTAATTTTCAGAGCTTGTTTTTAATCCGAATATAACATATTTATATGTTTTTGGAATCAGCAAATGATGGAGAATAAGATAAACGTAAATTTGGATCGTTTTATAAATTTTTATTTTTTTTTACAATTTTCAGATTTTTAATGACCAAAGTCATTAATTAATTTTTAAGCCACCAAGCTGAAATGCAATACCAAACCCCGGGCTTTGTCGAAGATTACTTGACCAAAATTTGAACCAATTTGGTTGAAAAATGAGGGCGTGACAGTGCCGCCTCAACTTTCACGAAAAGCCGGATATGACGTCATCAAAGACATTTATCAAAAAAATGAAAAAAACGTTCGGGGATTTCATACCCAGGAACTCTCATGTCAAATTTCATAAAGATCGGTCCAGTAGTTTAGTCTGAATCGCTCTACACACACACACAGACACACACACACACACACACACATACACCACGACCCTCGTTTCGATTCCCCCTCGATGTTAAAATATTTAGTCAAAACTTGACTAAATATAAAAATCCAATGAAATAAAAATCATAAATAACGATATCATGCATTGGACCGACCAAAAATGATCGTTATAGACAGGTAATCGCTGTGGAAAGGTGAATTATATAGACGAAAAACTCGTCTGGGATCCTTTCGGAGTGGTCGTTTTGGGCAGGTGGTCGCTTTTGAGAGGTGAATTATACAAAAGAAAAACTCGTCTGGGATCCTTTGGGAGCGTTCGTTTTGGGCAGGTGGTCGCTTTCGAGAGGTGGTCGTAAGAGCAGGTTTGACTGTCTTACCTGTGCAAACAACAAGCGAATGGAGGTGTTCCGATCTGAACATTCTTGTGTGTGTACTTTCAGGACGAAGACATTCTCTACTCAAACACAGGACATTTGTCTTTCGCCAATACCAATACAACCTGCCCCACCCCCCACAAACACCCCAAAACTGAGCCAGTACCAATGCAACCTGCCCCACCCCCCACAAACACCCCAACACTGAGCCAATACCAATACAACCTGCCCCACCCCCCACAAACACCCCAACACTGAGCCAATACCAATACAACCTGCCCCACCCCCCACAAACACCCCAACACTGAGCCAATACCAATACAACCTGCCCCACCCCCCACAGACACCCCAACACTGAGCCAGTACCAATACAACCTGCCCCACCCCCCACAAACACCCCAACACTGAGCCAATACCAATACAACCTGCCCCACCCCCCACAAACACCCCGACACTGAGCCAATACCAATACAACCTGCCCCACCCCCCACAAACACCCCAACACTGAGCCAATACCAATACAACCTGCCCCCCCCCCCACCCCCCACAAACACCCCAACACTGAGCCAGTACCAATACAACCTGCCCCACCCCCCACAAACACCCCAACACTGAGCCAATACCAATACAACCTGCCCCACCCCCCACAAACACCCCAACACTGAGCCAATACCAATACAACCTGCCCCACCCCCCACAAACACCCCAACACTGAGCCAATACCAATACAACCTGCCCCACCCCCCACAAACACCCCAAAACTGAGCCAAAGTACTGGTTACTTTTTTGGGCCTAATTTGCTCTTACTGTGTCTGCAGGAAGTGGGCAATGTTTTCCCTGTGTCACCAAACACGGCGTAATTAGAAACAAAGAGAAGATGTTTTGGGTGGACAAATACCATTGTTGATCCTCTCCGATCTCCCTGTTTGGCGACACAATCTAAAGTCTGTTAACGCTCGATTTATCTGGGCCACTGTGTTTTAGCGATGTTTTCTTTTTCCCCCGCGATCTATTTGCAAATCTTTTCTGACCGACATTTCTTTTCTGAAAATACACATCGTTTCTGCGAGATGTCAACGATTAAGTAGAATGTGCATTTAAATGACATTTTAATTGCGTGCATAGACGTTTTGAAAAACATTCGTTCTGCGAGATGTCAACGATTAAATAGAATGTGTATTTAAACGATATTTGAATTGCGTGCACAAACGTTTTGAAAAACATTCTTTCTGCGAGATGTCAACGATTAAGTAGAATGTGTATTTAAGTTCTTAATGGTGATCATCAGCTAACGCACACACAGGCACATAAACGGACAGAGCTAATGAGTGAACAGATATAAGTAATGAGGGAGTATCAGAGAAGTAAC
>NC_090251.1:52255476-52280476 GCF_037325665.1 Littorina saxatilis
TATTCTATAATGAATTTGTAAAGCGCCTGGAGCCAATTGATGGTACTCGCGCTATAGAAAAGTTATTTATTATTATTATTATTATTATTATTATTATTATTATTATTATTATTATTATTATTATTATACAAGTCTGCGTCAATGATCAATAAAGACGATACATCATTCTCACACAATAAGTAAGACATGCTTAAGTTTTTGACAGATCGAAACGTCTGGCAATCTATTCGTGTGATCCGAAAAAGGGGGCGTTTTTGTTTGCTTTGTTTTGTTTTCTGTGTATGTGTGTGTGTGTGTGTGTGTGTGTGTGTGTGTGTGTGTGTGTGTGTGTGTGCGTGTGTGTGTGTGTGTGTGTGTGTGTATGTACAAAAGTGCATCACTGATAAATTCAAACAAACAGTAACTCATTCCAATTCAGTTAGTAAGACACGCTGAAGCTTTTGTCAGATCGAAATGTCTGCCACAATGTCCTCGGTTTCATCTCCTTTTCCCGGCTTCTTCAAAGTTCAACTCGATCGCGCCCTTTCATGTTCTTGGCAGTAAAGTGATTCCTGTTCTTTGGATTGATTTCTGGTACTGCGCGTGACCTTCCGAGCTTCTCTGGTCACATCTAGCTCTCACACCATGAAAAGAAAAACTGGAGTCTACCCTGTGATCGTGAGTGTTTTGCGCGTAAGGCTAATTCAGGAGATCTTGAGCGCGTCACGTTGAGATGCTTGGGCTTGAGATGCCTGGTCTCCGGTATGAACAAGACGAAATTTAAATGCGGTGTTTGTAAAATTAGACTTGAGAATAACAGTGCGATTGTCTATCATGAGACAAACATTTGAATAGCTTTGACTAGCATTCAAAGCTGTGTTTGAATTGTGTTCTTGTTTTATTTGCATCTGACGCTCATGTATCGCTTTATGTAATTGTCACGTATTATAGTCAAATGAATGACCTAAAACGGTCAATTACTGCAAACTGACTAACCACACCACGATCCACTCTCGCAGTCACACACAAAAGTTAGAAACAACAACAGTATACTATACGTTCTAGACGTCTGTTTATATACACTAACTCTCCACCTCCCTCTTCTCGTGAAGCAAGTCGTAAAACAAAAATAACTGACAAAAAGCCAGTTAAAGTTGATGAAATAATAAAAACACGCTGAACCGTGTAGATTTAGAAAACACTTAGCTGCTCTGTAAAAAATCTGCCTGTGCAGGCGTTAACACTCCACGTTGTCACAACTCAAAGTTCTTCATAAAGGGTTAGAAAGATGACAAGGTGGGGGGCGTCTACGCATGGGTGCACTCAACTCTCAGTGTAGCCAGGGTCCATTGGATGAAGCGCAGTGGTGCATACAGGTGAAGGTCGCAGCAACACCAGCAACAGCCGTAGAACAGCAACCGTACAGCAAAGGAACAGCAAGAGTGTAGCCCGTCTCCAGCAAACGTGTAGCCAAAGTGTAGCACGTCTCCAGCAAGTCTCCAGCAACCAGATAGCAACTGGGTAGCAACCGGGTAGCAAACCTCCAGCAAGCTGAAACAGAGTAGTTGGTGCAGTGACCATGGCAACAATCCCCCCCCCCCCCCCTTTTCCACCTTTTAACATATCTAACTTCCCCCTTCAGCGAGCACGTGGTACCTGCAAGAGTAGACTTTTAATAACAACTCAAGACATTTTCTCCTCCTCTCCATATCTGCAAAAACCATATACAGATTACAATTTAGCGTTATAATGAGCAAGTTATACGCTATCATGGAGAAACAAAACAGAGTTTACATTTCACAGACATTGACCGGTCACCAGCGTAAAGTAACGGCTAATTACCTCAACAGCTCGTAAAACGTAGCTCTCCCAAGCAAACCGCTTGAATATTTGGCTCCCGCTCGTCAGCGAAAATATGTAGCCAAATCCCTCCGTCCTAAGCCTTCTGTGTATTGCACTAACATCAGAAGCCCGTTGGTAGACCTAAACCAGTCATTCAACGCGTTGGAATCCTCCAAATCTTAGTCAACGGAAACCCAGACCTGTACGTCTGTAAAGCTCGTGTAGACAAGAAAGCAAGACGGGGAAAAGAAAAACCATGTGATCTCCCTGACCAATCAGCAATCGCCTGTCCTAGAACAAGCGATCTCCCTGACCAATCACTGGTCGCCTACCATACACATGTATAGCATGCCCGAAACACGTGATTTTAACAGTGAGTGAAAAATCACCCCGTGAGCCCGCACGGATTTCACGCCGGCAATTTTCTCGTGACTTTCGTGATCGTCAACCAAACTTTTCCGCAATGCGGTAGCCAGCACAGGCGCATTGCATTGCAATTTGGGAAAGGCGCCCCACAAAGAGTTTCTTTCCCACTCGTGTCACTGAAACCGTGACAGTAATGAATCGAATGACACGATCATCTTTCAATTCTAGACTTGCATAAGTTGTCGTTTTGTTTTTTTCTCTGATCTTGATCTGCGTAATGCAACATAAAATGAAGGTAAGTGGCAAAAAAGCAACTGCAACATAATCTTCTTTAAATTTGACACTTTCATCTCCTCATCATAAAGGGATTTAACGACGAAGGTATTGTTTTTGTGTGGGAGGTCGTGAAGTCATACGTTTTATCTTTAAAATACCGTTTGCCTCCAAAAACAAAGGTAAACATAAATTAGAAAATGTAATGATAAAAACTCAATCAAAACAAAATAGTGAAATGATCATCCTCTTTCCTACTTCCTTATGATGGTGGGTAGAGTTGCTGGAAGGGTATTATGGGAGGAGAGGGATGGGGTTGGGGGTGAAGCAAGGGGGGGGGGGGGGGTATTCTTTATACTTTTCAGAAAAGGTCAATGGTGACAGAGGCAACGTTTCTGGTTGGAACCTGAAGTACGCTGTCAATGAGAACGCCGTTAAATTGGGAGAAATACACGTTCAATATTGCTCTCCGCTTTCAAAGAAAATGCAAAACATTGAAGACTAAAACTTGTGTACCACCATTACATTGTCACTTGATGCATGCAGCCAGATTGACCTGATCGTTTGCCCCAGTGCACCGTTGGAGGAAAAAGGACCTGATGTTTTTGCCGTGTGTATTGCTTAAGTTCCGGGACTTACCCCCGAGCAATGTTTTAACTTTTTTTGAAAGAGACTTTTTTTTTATTGAGATTTACAGTACCAACTTCAAAAGAATCTGAGTTGTAAGGAACCATATACCTCTAACTGTCATGTGATACATTCGCCTTAAATGTGTATAGTTTTCAAAGAGTAGGCCAAGACAAAACGATTAAGAGATTAAGATCGACGAATAATCGATCTCTTATGACCCCCTGGGTTATCGAGACAAGAAACAACAATACACAACACCTGCTGTTAAAGTACAATGATTATGTTATACATAATCTTACACGGACATAACTTTTATATGCATTCAGATATAATCATTTCCCTGTGACAAGATAATATGCCCTTCCAACTCCACATGACAAATGAATAAAATCCCTTTATAGCTGAAGATGGTGGACCTGTCGAACCGATTTCTATGTTTGTGCGCCAAAATTGATCGTTATTTTTTTGTCTATCCACAAATGATACATAATGTCGGCAGTTAAACCGTTTTCTCTCAAAAATACAGCATACTATTCTTCATATGGACCATGTTTTAAAATAATAATTTTATTGTCGTCATGCTAACCATCACAGGGAATCGCAATTTAGGGTATGTCATTGTGGGATGGACGTAGCAGAATGATGTCTTTGCAAAAGGGTATATACTTTGGCCAAAACAGCTTTGTTTGTTTATTTGTTTGTTTGTTTGCTTAACGCCCAGCCGACCACGAAGGGCCATATCAGGGCGGTGCTGCTTTGACATTATAACGTGCGCCACACACAAGACAGAAGTCGCAGCACAGGCTTCATGTCTCACCCAGTCACATCATTCTGACACCGGACCAACCAGTCCTAGCACTAACCCCATAATGCCAGACGCCAGGCGGAGCAGCCACTAGATTGCCAATTTTAAAGTCTTAGGTATGACCCGGCGAACCCACGACCTCCCAATCACGGGGCGGACGCCTTACCACTAGGCCAACCGTGCCGGTGCCAAGCCAGCTGGCATAAGGAAAATTGTGTCATTTTATTGGAAAGTGTTTTCTTATTGTAGGGGCAAATATTGCTTTACTGAATGTATCGACACTTTCGCGTTAAAGGACTTGTTTCTTGTTTCGTGTACGGAATCATGAAGGGTGAGTGTTGATCCATTTTGTGTGTACCTTGCAACATTTGAATGAATGCTTGGTTTTTTTCTCATATTTCATTGGAAGGGCAAATATTCCTGTACTGAATGTATCGACACTTACGTATTGGAGGACCTTTTTCTTGTCCCATGTAAGCAATGATGAAGAATGAGTGTTGACCCGTTTTGTGTGCACCATGCAACGCTTGAATGAATATTTGTTGTTTCTCATATTTCTTTGGCGATAATTGCGTGTGCACAGTTAGTGGATAACGATTTAACAAACTACGATGTTTGTTAGGCCAAAAAAATAATAGGTCTGTTTACGGTAACCCGACCGACCCTATTTTTTTCGCGCGACCCTAGACTTTTTTTTGGCATTTGGGAAAAAAATATATATTTTGGGTTTTTTTGCAAAATAACGTAAAAAAATGTTTTTTTGGAAAAAGAAAAAAAAAATCCCGACCTACCGACCCTTATTTTTTGGCCTATGTTACCGTAAACAGACCTTTTTTTTTTGGGCCTTACCCAAATGACATTGTTTGTTCCTCCTTGTAGTTCACGTTGGTTTTTTAACTCCGTCAAAGGCACAGTCCCACCCGTACATATAGTTATGTCACACGCATTCCTTCTTTGCCACTACTATTAAAAGCAAACGTTTGCAAGATTGTATGTTACTCGCTTTGATGCCGAAATCAATTAGTTCAATTATGCATTTATTTCTGAAAACTTTTACCTTCACATACATTCAGTCACTACCTTAAACACTTATGTTTTCAGTATTCATTTCAAGTGACCACGAACGTAGAAAAATGGGTATGAAAGTGTTGTTACATTTTGTTGTGCATTCTGAATAGTGTGCCAACAGGCCTTGGTCAGTCAACTACGTTTTATCTGTGTACTTCGTGTTTGACGGAAACAAAATAACACCAACCCCGTTCTTCTGTATATAACTGAAAGCCACATTTTCTTCTTCATTCAATTTCTGTTTTCAAAAGCTTCGTCAACTTTCCACTTACACGACAAGCTCCCTTTACCAAGCTTCAATTAAGAACCCTGAATACGAAAGGTCAAAACAAAACAATAGGTACTACTTTCACTATCGTCGTCTGCAACGAAAACCAAAAATGGCGAAACGCTTTGCTACGTACACAGAGGACGACATTTCAAAGAAGAGATCGAACCTTACACATGTGACTAGGAAAAGTTGCATAGACAGTTCCGTGCGGATCTCATCACGTATCAACGTACATCCGATGCTCAGGACCTATACAGATAGGTGCATCTTGAACACAAGGCCAGTACTGTAACTGCCCTTGATACGGATCGATCCAAGGGGGGGCAATCTCAGTCATCTCAAAGAGGGAAATCCAAACGCTATCCGCCTTGTTCGATTTTATGGGCTTGGACGATAGAGAAAAATAAGAAAAGCAAACACTGGAGTATACCTGGACGAAATTGCTATCAAGAACGCAGAATTGATTTTTTCTGAGGATTTTTTTTGCCGTAAGCGCCATGTTTATCGCGTCTCGCACATCTGATGTTGACATGCATCAACAAAGGGGCCTCACTCTGGAAGAGTTTCCTGCTCCGATAAACATGGCGCTTACGGCAAAAAAAAACCTCAGAAAAAATCAATTCTGCGTTCTTGATAGCAATTTCGTCCAGGTATACTCCAGTGTTTGCTTTTCTTATTTTTCTCTATCGTCCAAGCCTATAAAATCGAACAAGGCGGATAGCGTTTGGATTTCCCTCTTTGAGATGACTGAGATTGCCCCCCCTTGGATCGATCCGTATCAAGGGCAGTTACAGTACTGGCCTTGTGTTCAAGATGCAGATAGGTGACGCTTTGGCGATTGAGGCTTCGTCTTCAGCTCTAACACCTACGCAGACAGTCAGTCAGGTCTAATGTGCACCAGCGGTGTTGGAAGGTTTTGATTTAGAAACACTCGAATGTTACTTCGACGAGATCAACGAACCAAAAGTCAAAAGTGTGCCCCAAATTCGGAAAATATTATTTCAAAACGGCACTGTAAAAACCATCAACATCACTGTGAGAAAATAAACAATACAAACACAACCAGTTCCCCTGTGGAACATTTCGGGTGGACTTTCCCACGACCTGACCTACAAAAATCCTCCGTGTTCGTTCGCGCTTTGCATTCAATCTGTGTTAGTGCACGTGTGTGTTTGTGTGTTTAGCTTTCGTTGGTATGTGCTGTTTGGTTCAAAATAAGTTTATCTTTTTTCATTGAAAGATTCAGAAACGTTGGTTGATACTTTGTTGAATGCATTCAACCAGAAAAGACACGAAACGCATTGAATCTATCTTCTGCGCGCATGCGTGTGTAGGGTATGTGTAAAAGGGCAATTGTGTTTTTCAGTCTTGTTTTGTGCCTGTTATTTCGTCCCAAAAAACTCATTTCTGTCTTTCTATGCCTATGCTGTGAGACATAATCGCTATTACGAGTTAGTCGTGTGACAGAGAGTTTTCTTGCACACTCGACTGCTGCTGTCTCACTTCGGCTACGCCGTCGTGAGACATCTACAGTCTCGTGTGCAAGAAAACTCTCTGTCACACGACTAACTCGTAATAGCGGGTAATGTATCGATTGGACATTTGATTTCCCTTCTTTGAGCCATGTGACGTCAGAGGCCTACACAACTTCATATTTGGGTGTTTCAGGTTGACCGAAACTTCAAAGGAACAACAAAACACACGTCATGTCATGTGTGTGTGCTCTTTCAATCGTCAAAACAACAACAAAGTCAGTACATGACGTGTGTTTTGTAGTTCCTTTGAAGTTTCGGTCAACCTGAAACGCCCAAATATGAAGTTTATGTGTTTGATTGCATATGTGTGTGTGCTCGTTCAATCGTCAAAACAACAACAAAGTCAGTACCTGAAAGGAATTCGATCGATACATAAATGTTATTTGCGTTTTTGACCAAAATATGACATTTTACACAGATCTCGACAGTCATTGTTCACCTCGACCGGAGAACAATGACTGTCTCGATCTGTGTAAAATGATTGTCATACCATGGTCAAAAACGCAAATAACGTATACTGTTCACCATCTAGATTAGTAGAGGTTACATGCTGAGTCTCAGTGATTATCAAAAATAATGGTCGAAGTTAGCGGATCATGAAAAATGCGAGCTTCAGCGAGCTTTTTCATGACCGCGAACTGAGACCATTATTTTTAATAATCACTGAGACGAGGTATGTAACCTCTTTATTCCTCCTTTCTTCAGTTATTCAAAGAAAAGAGGAATTTTTGTGCGAAAGTTTGATCGAATCCAAATCACTCAACCAGTCTACCTGCGCTGGCGATTGAACAATGCGCGGTTGTATAGTTCAGGGAAAATCAATCAATTCTGTTAACACTTCTTGTCAGTTTCCCTGTTTTGGACTAAAATCAAGTACACAGTTATGTTGTTATTCTGCTGTGCCGGTAAAGGCAGATAGTGTGTGTTCTGGTCATGTTTTGGTATCGCTTAGGAAATGTTCTTTCTTCGAATGGGACAAGCAGACGAACTTTTGCACCCGTGTTCCAACGTTAAAAACTGTATGAAGTTCCGTTTTCTGGGGCAAAATAGTGTATGAAACCGCTGTATGTTCTTTAAATTGATGCGATTTGTGCATTTGGTTGCGTGTGATCTGTTTATAAAATGAAATATTGTCGAAAACTAACCGTCGGATTGCAGTCTCTTGTCCAAGCAACTCAGTTCAGAAAATTTGGAAGGGGAACTACTCTTGTCGTACGAGAGTTACTTGCCTTGGGAGTTTGCGTGCACTCATAAGAGATCCAAAGCGAGTTTCTCTGCACTGATCGTTAGATTTGGATTTAGAAAACAACCAAACTCATAGATTTTATATGGAGATTAATGTGTTCAAGCCTGTAGTTGCCAGTTTAAATGCAGTATGTTTGTATTGTTTGGTCTAGAGATGTATATTTCGTACATTGGAGCGTTCGGAACTTTTCAATCGCTAAAGTAGTTCCCTCAAAGTCTAACTCATCAACATGTGAGCTATCGAGGATTCAGGTACGTTGTTGGGTAAGTGATTTTGGTTGTTGGGTAAGTTACCGAAAAATAACTAGCCCTACACCTTTACAGAGAGAAAGAAGCAGAGGGGGGAATAATGCCCAGGATCTTACATCCATGGACAACACCATCCCTCAACTTGGACCAATGTCGAACTTTACCATCCTGACTGCTTCCTGTCAAGAGTAAGAAGGATCTGTATTTACTTTTATTAAAATGGGACTTTCAGTTAAATCAATTAATCCACACACACACACACACACACACACACACACACACACACACACACACACACACACACACACACACACACACACACACACTAAAACAAAAAACAAATCATTTTGTACATAAACCAATCAGGCTATTGAATTTCGTATGTGACCTGGTAATGGGATGGGGTTATCCTATATACAGATCCTGGCCAGATCCTACACAGTGATCCAAATCGTCTACAAGGTAAGGGTTGTGCCTTTAATAGATAATGATTTTAGCCACGATGGTGTTTGTTCCCTCTGACACTGGACCCCACTTCAACTTCTACCTGCGACAGGGAAGCTCTCTTCCTGAAGTGCGCGCGCAACATCCGGGCCCCTCACGTTCGATACACACAGCAAACGACTCATAAGTGATGGCACACTCACCGAAAGGAAATGTCGCGAGTGCAACTGAAGCAGCTCGTGTGTACCTTCTCTACTTTTCCCTCTCTCTACTCCTTCGTCTCTCGTAGGCTGATCCATATTTGTTTTCGTTTTCCCCGCCGGTTGAGTGGTTCTCGAGAGCTCGCGTGATACTAGGTTATCGTTCCTGTTTTTGAGAATCCGGATTCGTGATCCGGATGCAATTTTGTGCACCTGATGCCCCTGAACGCGATCTTATACGAATAAAATAAACAAAATAAAAGGAGGAGGAAAAATGCTGGCTTGGGCATGCTTCTCGGGCTGCATGCACCCAAATTATTGCCCGAATAAAACGCAGACACCGCAGCACGTAAGGAGCAAAGAAGAGAAAAAAGGCATCAGATTGGAAGACGGTAAAAACCACGTGACTGGCCGGAATTACTGCACGCAGGCGGAAGTTATTCAAAATCAATGGAGTTGCTACAAAGGAAGATCGCCATAGACGTAAATTGTGTTTAACGTCAGACATGCTTTGCAGCCACCGTGAGTGATTAAGTTTAAAACATTAATCCAATAGCTTGCTTGGGGGCTAACTGTAATTATATTTTCAAAAGGTAAATACCCATCAGCTAGAGAAACAGGAATTGTATTGAATTGTTGCAAAAGCTTTTGATGTTTCTCTTTTTTCATTGACATATTTTTATTGTTGAAACACACATCCACACAGACAGACAGCCAAACAGGCACACATACAGCAAGACAGACAGACAGACAGACATACACACACACACACGCTCGCGCCCGCAAACACACAAGCACGCACGTATGAACGCACTCAATTACGCACGCCACACAGACACACTCTCTGTCTCTGTCTCTGTCTCTGTCTCTCGCTCTCTCTTTGTCTATATATATGTCTCTCTCATCCTCTCAGTCTCTCTCTCACACACTAACGTACTCTCTCTCTCTCTCTCTCTCTCTCTCTCTCTCTCTCTCTCTCTCTCTCTCTCTCTCTCTCTCTCTCTCTCTCTCTCTCTCTCTCTCTCTCTCTCTCTCTCTCTCTCTCTCTCTCTCTCTCTCTCTCTCTCTCTCTCTCTGTTGGCTCGACATCATTTCTACATTCATTTTGAAGAATAATACTTTACGTTTTTCCCGGGGCTGTGAAACGAACTGCAAATCAAAGTTATCGAAAATCAAAGGTTTCCTGAAAGGTAATTTGCTCAATGTTCACGTGTATGAGCAATCAGCAATGACGCACTTGTGATGCATTAGGAAACTTCATTTCAGTCTCATTTTAAAGTCTAAAACGGAACTGAAGACAAAACTGCGAAATGAGCAAATTGTAGTTCCGCAGCGTGAGTTATTGTGCATTTCCGATGGTGCGGACATTGCATTATCAAGATTTTGTTGGTTGAGTTTTAGATTTGTGTGTGTGTGGGTGGATAGAAAATAACTTGGCCAAAAAATTATTGCAACAATTTTCGCACGCTAAGAAAAGCATTAAAACGCAATTTATTTTAGTTGAACGTTATATGCCCCAAAAGGTAATTTTGTCAGCTGTACATATCATTTGTCCGATTGATGGTACTTTGTATAGGCATCTCGTGACAGCCTCTCAAACAAGGTCACCCCTAAAATCGACCTGACAAAAACCATAGCCCCGTATTTTAAAACCTGAAAAAGATCCGAATATGCACAAACCAAACATTTCTGACAACCACTGGAAAGGCCATTTAATTTCCTGTTCAGAACATTTTGTTTTATGCACCTGACTTCTCTAGTCTTTATGTAGCCTTTTGTCAAAAGCAGTAGGTGTCAACCGTTTCAGAGGCCCAAAAAGGCACGTTTTGCGGCCATTTTTGATGGGGTCCTCCACCCAAAGAGCCATATCTGCTCAAGTTATGACCAATAGGCTGACCAAAATGTGTGTTGCGTTTTGCGAATGTGTATACTTAGCGTGTCCTATTACGTACATTTTCCGAAAGAACTGAACAAATATTCATATTAATTCAGGGTTTTAGGTTAAAAAATCGTGACTGTGCATGCTAAGCAAAAAATGGATGAGGCAATAGGTGCCACAGTTTGAGGCAGATCCGAGTGCTGGTTTACATTTGCTGGAGATGGGAACACGCATGAAAAATTATCGATCGCCGTCAGTGGTACTGAGTACACTACCCGTGGAGACTAACAGTCCTGGGCCTGTGCTTACTATGTTCCGGCGCGCTGTGCTCGGTGAGTTGCGCTTTTGTGACCCGCAGCGAAGGAAGCACAGGCCAAGGATCTCCACAGCTACTGTACGCATTACCAAGGACGGTGATCGATACATTTTCTTGCGCGTTCCCATCTCCAGCAAATGTAAACCAGCACTCGGATCTGCCTCAAACTTTGGCACCTATTGCCTCATCGATTGTTTGCTTAGCATGCAAAGTCACAATTTGTTAACCTAAAACCCTGAATTAATATGAATATTTGTTTAGTTCTTTCGGAAAATGTACGTAATACAACACGCTTATTATACACATTCGCAAAAGTATACACCGATTTAGGTCAGCCTATTGGTCATAACTTCTGAACTTTCCAAAGCAAATCATTGAGAACTTGAGCAGATATGGCTCTTTAGGTGGATGACCCCCTCAAAAATGGCCGCAAAACGTGCCTTTTTGGGCCTCTGAAACGGTTGACACCTACCGCCTTTGACAAAAGGCTACATAAAGACTAGAGAAGTCAGATGCATAAAACAAAATGTTCTGAACAGGAAATTAAATGGCCTTTCCAATTGTTGTCACAAGTGTTTGGTTTGTGCATATTCGGATTTTTTGCAGATTTTAAAATACCGGGCTATGGTTTTTGTCAGGTTGATTTTAGGGGTGACCTTGTTTGACAGGCTGTCACGGGATGCCTATACAAAGTACCATCAATCGGACAAATAAGATGTACCGCTGACATAATTACCTTTTCGAGCATATAAAGTTTAACTACTATGAATTGCGTTTTAAAGCTTTTCTTAGCGTGCGAAAATTGTTGCAATAATTTTTTGGCCAAGTTTAGGTCAAGTAGAGATGAGCTACCATTACGATAAAGTGCGATAAAATAATTAAATCAAAAGACACCACAAAATCAATAGTTTTTACACAAATTACACAGAAAAGCAAAATCATGGTCGTAGCAATTCGCAAATGTACTATACAAAAATGGTCAATACCATTGCCAAAGAGCGACCAAAGACTTTGATCAAATAGGTCACTGTACATTTCCAGACGTTTGGAACATTAGTGCGACCATAGTGCGGCCATAACTCACTGTGGGCTTGTGCATTTTTAACGTCTTCGTGCGAATGAGTTGTGGGTATTAGAGGGTAGAGACATATTTTATGTTTCAGGCGATCGAAGAAGCAATGGAGATTTATGTCCACCTGACGCAAATGAGGGTCACCGAGGTTTTTGGAGGAAAAGGGGAAGTAATGCAGAGAGAGAGAGTGAGAGAGAGAGAGAGAGAGAGAGAGAGAAAGAGAGAGAGAGAGATAGAGAGAGAGAGACAGACAGACAGACAGACAGACAGGCAGGCAGACAGACAGACAGACATACATACATACATACAGACAGACAGCCAGCCAGCCAGCCAGGCAGCCAGCCAGACAGAAAGAGTGAGATAGAGAGAATGGAATTGAATTGAATCGAATTGAACTTTATTTTACAAGGATTAAGATTTAAGGCTATGCATTTTCTTACAATCTGTCCTTGGGACCCACAGACACAAAGATAAAATAAAACATTTAAAATGTGTAAACGTTAACATAGAGAGAGAGCGAGAGAGACAGAGAGAGACATATATAGTTAGAGAGAGGCAGAGAGAGAGAGAGAGAGAGAGAGAGAGAGAGAGAGAGAGAGAGAGAGAGAGAGAGAGAGAGAGAAAGAGAGAGAGAGAGAGAGAGAGAGAGAGAGAGAGAGAGAGAGAGAGAGAGAGAGAGAGAGAGAGAGAGAGAGAGAGAGAGAGAGGCAGAGAGAGAGAGAGAGAGAGAGAGAGAGAGAGAGAGAGCGGAGAGAGAGAGAGAGAGCGGGAGAGAGAAGAGAGAGAGAGAGAGAGAGAGAGAGAGAGAGAGAGAGAGAGAGAGAGAGAGAGAGAGAGAGAGAGAGAGAGAGAGAGAGAGAGAGAGAGAGAGAGAAAGAAAGACGGAGAGAGAGTGATTGTACCCTAAGTTCATGTAAACTCACCTCTTATCGTCCCTTAATGTGTTATATTGCTATTTCATATGTTACGTGGAATTCCATTGGTCAATTGGGCAAAATTGAGCTCAGTGCAAAAGTGATATCGACGACATTTCTGTCGATATCAGTTTTGATATCGACGACCTCTTTATTGCTTCCCCACTTCAAAAACAAAAACACCTACATTTAAAAACAAACAAAAATATATGAAAATGTAATTATCCCAGAATTTGGTTGAGCAAGTGACAAAAGACTTTTTGAAAGAAAAGACATTTTGAAATACTGAAAAGTACAAGAAAAGCGTGAACAAAAAGAAATACTAATCAGAGGGAGGGATATGGAACAGCCAAAACTGAGACAAATACTTTTGTAATTTCTTTACAGTAAATACAAAATGTCCAGAGAATTAGCAATATATCTAACATTGACTGACTGTGTGATGATATCTTCTGCTATTGGTCTGTTTCGACAGTGATATCAAAATCTCGACCTCCGGTCTCGATTTTCATATCACTGTCTCAACAGACCATAGCAGAAGATATCATCACACAGTCCGTCAATAATGGGTAATACCTGCACACCTCTTAAACACTACCCTGCATACAAAAACAAGTCGCGTAAGGCGAAATTACTACATTTAGTCAAGCTGTGGAACTCACAGAATGAAACTGAACGCACTGCAATTTTTTCACAATGACCGTAGTCCGCCGCTTGTGCATAACGGAGTGAAACTGACGAGCCTGTTCAGCGCGGTAGTGGTTTCGCTGTGCTGCATAGCACGCTTTTCTGGACCTCTCTTCGTTTTAACTTTCTGAGCGTGTTTTTAATCCAAACATATCATATCTATGTTTTTTGGAATCAGGAACCGACAAGGAATAAGATGAAATTGTTTTTAAATCGATTTCGGAAATGTAATTTTGATCATAATTTTTTTATATTTTTAATTTTCAGAGCTTGTTTTCAATCCAAATATAACATATTTATATGTTTTTGGAATCAGGAAATGATGTAGAATAAGATGAACGTAAATTTGGATCGTTTTATATACAACAAAAATGTATTACAATTTTCAGATTTTCAATGACCAAAGTCATTAATTAATTTTTAAGCCACCAAGCTGATATGCAATACCGACGTCCGGCCTTCGTCGAAGATTGCTTTACAAAAATTTCAATCAATTTGATTGAAAAATGAGGGTGTGACAGTGCCGCCTCAACTTTTACAAAAGGTATTTATCGAAAAAAGGAAAACAAACGTCCGTGGATATCATTCCCAGGAACTCTCTTGTCAAATTTCATAAAGATCGGTCCAGAAGTTTGGTCTGAATCGCTCTACACACACACACGCACAGACACACACACACACACACACACACACACACACACAAGCCCACACACACAAGCACACACACACATATACATACACACACAAACACACACACACACACACACACACACACACACACACACACACACACACACACACACACACACCACGACCCTCGTCTCGATTCCCCCTCTATGTTAAAACATTTAGTCAAAACTTGACTAAATGTAACAAGTTGCGTAAGGCGAAAATACAACATTTTGTCAAGCGGTCGAACTCGCAGAATGAAACTGAACGCACTGCAATTTTTCAGCAAGACCGTATACTCGTAGCATCGTCAGTCCACCGCTCGTGGCAAAGGCAGTGAAATTGACAAGAAGAGCGGGGTAGTAGTTGCGCTGAGAAGGATAGCACGCTTTTCTGTACCTCTCTTCGTTTTAACTTTCTGAGCGTGTTTTTAATCCAAACATATCATATCTATATGGTTTTTTTTAATCAGGAACCAACAAGGAATAAGATGAAAGTGTTTTTAAATTGATTTCAAAAATTTAATTTTGATCATAATTTTAATATTTTTAATTTTCAGAGCTTGTTTTTAATCCAAATATAACATATTTATATGTTTTTGAAATCAGGAAATGATGAAGAATAAGATGAACGTAAATTTGGATCGTTTTATACATTTTTTATTTTGTTTACAATCTTAAGATTTTTAATGACCAAAGTCATTAATCAATTTTTAAGCCACCAAGCTGAAATGCAGTACCGAAGTCCGGCTTTCGTCGAAGATTGCTTGGCCAAAATTTCAATCAATCTGATTGAAAAATGAGGGTGTGACAGTGCCGCCTCAACTTTTACAAAAAGCCGGATATGACGTCATCAAAGGTATTTATCGAAAAAAAGAAAAACATCATTCCCAGGAACTCTCATGTAAAATTTCATAAAGATCGGTCCAGTAGTTTGATCTGAATCGCTCTACACACACACACGCACAGACAGACAGACACACACACACACACACACTCACACATACACCACGACCCTCGTCTCGATTCCCCCTCTATGTTAAAACATTTAGTCAAAACTTGACTAAATGTAAAAAGGAAGGTGAAAAGTTTGCTTCCATCTCACAAATTAAACTGGACGTGAATTAGACCTTTACTTTAAAAATTCACACAAAAACCTCATCGCTCTTCAGTTTTCCCTACTGCTCTACTTTTTATATTACAGCGCACTCACATTTTCACCCCGTCATAAAAGAAACAACAATCTGAAAATGTGCACCATGGGATAAATCAGAGGGTGGAGGTAAGGGGGGTCGTCACCGGTCGCAATCACGCTGATTCCCATCATCCTTAGCGCGATACTAAGTAATTAGGACATCGTTGGGAGAAGTCCCGGCCTGGTCCGGTGCGCAATTAAGTCTGATTGTACTACACACTTCCGGTGTAAATCGGCCACAGGTGTCAACCAAAAACAAGAACGCTGAAGCGTGATTAACCATTCAGTCAAGCACAGAAGCCATACACGCCAACGGCGAAGCACACACATACACACACACACACACACACACACACACACACACACACACACACACACACACACACAACTCACACACACACACACACACACACACTCGCACACACACACACATACACACACACACACACACACACACACACACTCGCACTCGCACTCACACACGCTCGCACGCAGCCACGTTTATTTTATTCATGTCTATCTGAAAACCAAACCGCGGTGACATTTGCGGTTGAATAATCATCAGATCATGCGTTTTGTGATCAGCCAAGCGGAGCAGCCCATGCGTTTTTACGATTATGTTTCAATTGACTGCCTTTAACTGTGGATTCGCATTGTTGACGTCATTAACGAAGGTCGTCTTGAGTTTAAGACAATTAAGTAATGTAAGGATTTTATAAGTTTCACAAATATACCGAACACGTATTACCGTGTTACAAATCAGAAAAAAACCCATAGTTAAAGGCATCAGATAATCGAGTTAGAAACAGCTTAATCAATCTAACCACAAGCACACAAAGACTAAGTTTAATTTCTGGCGGGAAAAATGCACGGCAAACAAAGACATGTTTCACTTTTCTTGAGGGCACGCAATTCCTGTGAGGCAAAAGAGGACCTGATGCAGTTTACTTGTGGACACAGAGTCCCTGTGGGTCTAACACACACTCATTGCAGTTTACTGGTGGACACATAGTCCCAGTTGGTCTAACACACACTAATTGCAGTTTACTGGTGGACACAGTCCCTTTTGGTTTAACACGCAGTCATTGCAGTTTACTGGTGGACACAGTCCCTTTTGGTCTAACACACAGTCATTGCAGTTTACTGGTGGACACAGTCCATTTTGGTCTAACACACAGTCATTGCAGTTTACTGGTGGACACAGAGTCCCATTTGGTCTAACACACAGTCATTGCAGTTTACTGGTGGAAACAGAGTCCCATTTGGTCTAACACGTACACAGTCATTGCAGTTTACTGGTAGACACAGAGTTCCTGTTGGTCTAACACACAGTCATTGCAGTTTACTTGTGGACACATGAGTCCTTTTTGGTCTAACACACAGTCATTGCAGTTTACTGGTGGACACAGTCTCATTTGGTCTAACACACACTCATTGCAGTTTACTGGTAGACAGAGAGTCCCGTTTGGTCTAACACACAGTCATTGCAGTTTACTGGTGTACACATAATCCCCTGTGGTCTAACACACATTCATTGCAGTTTACTGATGGACACAGTCCCCTTTGGTCTAACACACAGTCATTGCAGTTTACTGGTGGACCCATTTGGTCTAACACACAGTCATTGCAGTTTACTGGTGGACAGAGAGTTCCGTTTGGTCTAACACACACTCATTGCAGTTTACTGGTGGACACATAGTCCCATTTGGTCTAACACACACTCATTGCAGTTTACTGATGGACACAGTCCCCTTTGGTCTAACACACAGTCATTGCAGTTTACTGGTGGACCCATTTGGTCTAACACACAGTCATTGCAGTTTACTGGTGGACAGAGAGTTCCGTTTGGTCTAACACACACTCATTGCAGTTTACTGGTGGACACATAGTCCCCTTTGGTCTAACACACACTCATTGCAGTTTACTGGTGGACCCATTTGGTCTAACACACAGTCATTGCAGTTTACTGGTGGACAGAGAGTTCCGTTTGGTCTAACACACACTCATTGCAGTTTACTGGTGGACACATAGTCCCATTTGGTCTAACACACACTCATTGCAGTTTACTGGCGGTCAGGAAATCCCTGTTAAGCAAGCGAAGACGACGTGCACTTAAATGGCGAGCAAAACGGCCCTGCTAGGCAAAATACCCGACTAATTATTTTGTTTCAGTTTTTTGGCGAGAAAATCCTTTTTCTGAGGAAAACTAATCGTAATTGCAGTTTACTGGCAGATAACGTCTTCTTTAATCCAACAACGACTAACTGAAGTTTACTGGTGTAAGCAAACGAGCCATGACAGTGATCTACCAGTAACGAAAGTATTCTGTCGCACGTGGTTTGCTTGACAAAAGACTAACACCCAGGGAAAGAAAGAGCGACGGGTAAGTAGCTGATCAATCTAATTGTCGTTGAGGAAAAGCAGCTACATTACTCCCCGTCGCTAAGGCTTTTCAATAGTGACAACGCCGATTCGGATCACGTTGTAAGAAATCGTTTGGTGGAAGAGCGCTCGGACTTTCGTATTTGGTGTTTCTCAACTTTGCGAAGAAGTCCCCTTCTCTGGTCTCTGTACTTCTTCTTCTTCTTCTTCTTCTTCTTCTTCTTCTTCTTCTTCTCCTTCTCCTTCTCCTTCTCCTTCTCCTTCTCCTTCTTCTTCTTCTTCTTCTTCTTCTTCTTCTTCTTCTTCTTCTTCTTCTTCTTCTTCTTCTTCTTTGTTCATGGGCTTAGACTCCCACGTTCACTCATGTTTTTAGCACGAGTGGATTTTTACGTGTATGACCGTTTTTACCCCGCCATTCAGGCAGCATACGCTGATTTCGGGGGAGGCATGCTGGGTATTTTCGTGTTTCTATAACCCACCGAACTCTGACATGGATTACAGGATCTTTTCCGTGCGCACTTGGTCTTGTGCTTGCGTGTACACACGAAGGGGGTTAAGTCACTAGCAGGTCTGCACATTAGTTGACCTGGGAGATCGGAAAAATCTCCACTCTTAACCCACCACGCGGCAAAGACAGGGATTCGAACTCACGACCTCCCGATTAGGAGGCCGACGTCTTACTACCCCGCCACTGCTCCCGTCTGGTCTCTGTATATACTGGCTGGAGGCCTGTCCGACTGGAAGATTGAGTAAACCCCCCCCCGTAAGAGAACGCGTTTTTTTCTTATATATCATTCGCTTGTGCCTTCCTGGCGAGCGGCCGAATATTCCATCAGGATAAGTTTTTGTCACTAATTGTTTGTCTTAACACTAAAAAGACCGTTGCGGGGTCGATATATTTGTGACTGTAACGTATTGTTTTGTCAATAACAAACGTTTCAAACAACTACCCTTTCTTGATTTTTGATTCTATATGCTGACTGTTATGAATGCTAATAGACATGTCTCAAAAATGATATAAGCATGTTATCATTTGCTAACAGTCAGCATAGTAGAAAAAAACAAACCCAGTATGCTTTTGTTTTCATGAAAGGACGGGTGAAATTACTCGTCAAATTCAGGTCAGTTTAGACAAACGTTGCACGTTTCTCGAGTGACGATGTAATACCCAAGAGCTAACAGATGCACGTGTCTCGAGTGACGATGTAATACCCAAGAGCTAACAGATGCACGTGTCTCGAGTGACGATGTAATACCCAAGAGCTAACAGATGCACGTGTCTCGAGTGACGATGTAATACCCAAGAGCTAACAGATGCACGTGTCTCGAGTGACGATGTAATACCCAAGAGCTAACAGATGCACGTGTCTCGAGTGACGATGTAATACCCAAGAGCTAACAGATGCACGTGTCTCGAGTGACGATGTAATACCCAAGAGCTAACAGATGCACGTTTCTCGAGTGACGATGTAATACCCAAGAGCTAACAGATTCGTGTGAACCTTGACTAAAACTAAGTGGCTCGATCCTTTTACCACCAAATAATTCACCATTTCTTCTGTCATGTCGTCATTTCTTCTTCTTCTTCTTCTTCTTCTTCTTCTTCTTCTTCTTCTTCTTCTTCTTCTTCTTCTTCTTCTTCTTCTTCTTCTTCTTCTGCGTTCGTGGGCTGAAACTCCCACGTACACTCGTGTTTTTTGCACGAGTGGAATTTTACGTGTATGACCGTTTTTTATCCCCGCCATTTAGGCAGCCATACGCCGTTTTCGGAGGAAGCATGATGCGTATTTTCGTGTTTCTATAACCCACCGAACTCTGACATGGATTACAGGATTTGTTTCGTGCGCACTTGGTCTTGTGCTTGCGTGTACACACGGGGGTGTTCGGACACCGAGGAGAGTCTGCACACAAAGTTGACTCTGAGAAATAAATCTCTCGCCGAACGTGGGGACGAACTCACGCTGACAGCGGCCAACTGGATACAAATCCAGCGCGCTACCGACTGAGCTACATCCCCGCCCTTGTCGTCATTTTAGTCCCTTGACTGTGACAGTCGTCAGAAGGGGAGGGGGGAGGTAGTCGGGGTGGGGTGGGGTGGGGTAGGGGGGGGAGGAGAGTGAGATATCCTTCTCCAGGCGGTTCCGATGGCTGCCGTTGACATGAGGTCATAAAGGTCATTTGAGTACAGTCCTTAATGTTGTCAGAACAAATCTGTCTGCACTGTATTTCGCGCCAAATATGTCACCATTTACATTACTGCAAAAAAACAAAGACGAGGCAGTTTTGAGATGAAACAAAAGTACTTTTAAGCTTTGCTATAATAACAACTATTCGCAGAAACACACAAGTCGTATTCAGAGCACTGACAGGCAACACGAGATTTGACAGAATAAAAGTGTTTTAAAAACGAGGATTATCGTAGGTTGTAGCCCAGACATCAGCCTTCGTCAGTAATAAATATATGTGTGTCTGCCACTGAAAAAGGGTGCTTGATAGTAAATGCCCATCTGTATAGGTCGTACCAAGAAGGAATCTTTTTACCAGTGACACAAACCAATCCAGTGCGAACTATGATGTTTACTGTGCGGAGGAGAAAAAACATAATCCCAAATAGTGTTTCTGAGTCGGAATTTGTTTTCTAAAAACATCAATGTCGACATAATGGTTATAGTTAACAACATTGTAACTCAGGGGACAACTCTTGGCTTCAAGCAACACACACACACACACACACACACACACACACACAGACACACAGACAGACACACACACACACACACACACACACACACACACACACACACACATACCGCACCTGTACTTGCAAAGGTCACATAAAGAAGGTGTCGGTACAACCCCTTTCTTAGGGGGGAACACTTTCAAAATTGTAAGTGCACAAACCTTGCGGTTAGAGCAAAAGTAAAACAACAAAAAAACAAGAGAAAAATAAGAGAAACAAGTTTCTGACTGTACATCTTTGTACATACTTGGCAACACCGAAGCAAGGCTAGGCAAGAAATGAAATTAAGTAAATTGTGTTTTGAAAAAGTTTGAAAACCTTTTTGCACGATGCGGGTTTTTATAAACCTCCTCAGGGGTCAACTTCTAATATTCCGTTTGAAGGTTGAAGTTATGCATATCGTAAAACTGTTAAATAATCTGCAAAAGTTCGTTGCCTAGAAGGATGATGACTCAAAAGAATTTTTTTTTTACAATTTTCAGATTTTTAATGACCAAAGTCATTAATTAATTTTTAAGCCACCAAGCTGAAATGCAATACCGAAGTCCGGGCTTCGTCAGTCGAAGATTACTTGACCAAAATTTCAACCAATTTGGTTGAAAAATGAGGGCGTGACAGTGCCGCCTCAACTTTCACGAAAAGCCGGATATGACGTCATCAAAGACATTTATCAACAAAATGAAAAAAACCTTCGGGGATTTCATACCCAGGAACTTTCATGTCAAATTTCATAAAGATCGGTCCAGTAGTTTAGTCTGAATCGCTCTACACACACACACACACACACACACGCACAGACAGACAGACACACATACACCACGACCATCGTTTCGATTCCCCCTCTATGTTAAAACATTTAGTCAAAACTTGACTAAATGTAAAAAGACACACAAAACACCCGTTATTGTTATTCTGAAAAGAGAGAGAGAGACAGACAGAGACAGAGACATACAGAGAGAGAGAGATAAAGATAGATTGAGAGACACAGATACAGATATCAAATATGACACCTAAAATGCATCATTGGTGGTTGACCTAGAAAGTCGACCAATGTACATGCCATGTGATCTACAACACAAAACTACATGGGGGGGAATCACGAAAAAGAACAGGGAGAAAAAAAGAGAGAAGAAAACACTTGAAATTAAAAAAATAAATCCGTTTTTTGTTTTCTGACCAAGTCTCCCAGAAAACATCCACTCTCTCTCTCGAGCAAAACATCATTTGAGAGAAACACTGTTTACATTTTGTTCTTTTTCTCTCATATTTCTCAGAAGAGGACGAAGTGCCCTCGAGGCTTTTATTTTTTTCTTCTCTTTTGTTTTTATTCAGTTCTATTTTCTTGAAGGGAGGTAACCAGGTTATATCTTGGCGCAGTGCCTTGTCCTCCTTTTGATCAGAAGTCGATGTATTTGGGTCTAATGGAGTAAGGAGCTTTTTACAACTCTGTCAGGACTCACTGGCATTATATTTAAGACATCAACGTCTCCAAGCTGTAAACTTCAGGATGACGACCCACGTCGGCAAGATTGATTTTAAAGTGTCATTATCACGCGATAAAGTTGTGCCTATATCCGTGTTTTCGACACACCATTCGATAGTGATTGGCCCCTCCAATGTGTGTACGAGGTTTTGCAAGAAAAGGTCACTCTCCAAGAACCCATACAAACCCGACGGAGTTATTCCCAAAAATCGTCTATTAGGGACATTATTAAAGTGAATAAGACGCTGGCCAAGAGATGTTCGTGTGTGTTGGGTCCTGGAAATGGTGTCGATTTTTTCACTAAAATATTATAAAAAAACACCTTTTGTATGTGACGTTAATGAACACCTTCAGCAGCCTTGAACCCTTGGTTTTTGTTTCGTTAAAACTTGTCATGACCGCCTACTCTAGCAGTACACACCTAGCAACTTGGAGATGCCGCTTTAAGGCTAAAAAGCCGTGGTTAAAAGCTTCCCAGAGGTGAACTCTCTCTTCAGGCTTCCAGTGATAAATCATTGCAGGAAGGTGTCACTGAGTACACCCAAGACACCAGCAAACGCGTCGCTAGCATATGACGTGCTGGAAGTAGTTTTGACAGGGATTACAATATATGCGCTCGTCTTCTTCTATCGTTTCCTCAGTCTTTTCCCTGATGTACAAGTACTGAGAGCCGGTGTGTCATAGTGGTTAAAGCGCTTGCCTTTCACGTTGGCTGTTGGGGTTTAACGCAGACTGACTCACTGATTATCGAAAAAACATTGTGTCCACAATTTCAAAAACAAATAGAAAACCAACGTTCACAAAATAATTCAGAATAAAAAAACCCAGAAAGGTAAGTTGTTGGAACGTTTAAATAAATAAACGTGTGTCAATAATTGAACGTTTTAACAACATAGCTTTCTTGTTTTGTAGTTGTGTCCACAGTTTAAGTAACTATATAGGACATGAGTGGTGATACGCTACCGGGTTCAATCCTAGTCTAGGTGAATGCAAATACATGCACCAAATTCTTCCGAGCGCTATCCAATCGACACAGCTAGAAATGGGCACGTGATCCTGTTCAGGGCGGGGAAGGCGAAGGCAGCAAAGGGAAGCTAAGAGATGGGGACCGATCTCATAAAGATGGCCAAAGAGAAGTTGAGACCTCTAACATGTCACTCCCCTTCGACCAAACAAGGTTATATGACAACCTTTACCCTCACGTTTTACATGCACTGTAGTTTTTGTAGTTTTTTTCCCAATATGTTTACACATCGTATGTATGTGGACCTATGATAGACATACGATTTATAATGTACAACACTTCTCTTCTGTACTGTATCTTGTTCATGTACTGATACTTAATGCGACGTACCACTATGGCGATTTTCAGTGTCCATCCGGATTACACTTCGCCTTACTTGAAACAGTTATGGCAAAAGTCAGTCAGTGTGTTGGTGGTGGATGGGTGTTATTTGTGTGGCTGCCCTCCAAGCAGAATGTAGCAAGCATAACAACTTTATTTTTGTTTTAAATCACCAGCTACAGTGGTTGAGCAAGCTTTCTTTGGCTTCAGATGACTACATTACGCTTCCTTGAAGGAACAAAGCAACAGGCCGTGTTGAAGGAAACAAAGACGAATAACAGGAAGGAATAGTGTTCGTGGAGCCGCATTGTTTTCTGTGTCGGTAACACTGGGGGCAATGTTTGATGCTTTCCTCTTTCTCCCGATGTAGGTCGCATCCGGCTGAGGGTGTTTGCTTTGATCTGTGATTCATCCTTTGTGTCTGCTGTTATACTGGATTTTACCTGCTCAAGGCCGAGAGAGACAATTGACAGACACCTTTCTGAAATGTGATACGTTTCCCTTTTCCTTTCTATTGATTTATGAAATGTTCATCATGGTGCTTCTTCTTCTTCTACGTTCATGGGCTGAGACTCCCACGTTCACTCATGGTTTTTTTTTTGCACGAATGGATGTTTACGTGTATGACCGTTTTTTCACCGCCATTCAGGCAGCATACGCCGATTTCGGGGGAGGCATGCTGGGTATTTTCGTGTTTCTATAACCCACCGAACTCTGACATGAATTACAGGATATTTTCCGTGCGCGCTGGGTCTTGTAATTGTGTGTACACACGAAGGGGGTTAAGTCACACGCAGGTCTGCACATTAGTTGACCTGGGAGATCGGAAAAATCTCCACCCTTAACCCACCAGGCGGCAGAGGCCGGGATTTGAACTCACGACCTTCCGATTAGGAGGCCGATGTCTTACCACCACGCCACTGCGCCCGTCCATGATGGTGCAAAGTGATTGCCATTGTTGACGATAACACTATTTGAATAATTATTGCTTCCTAAGTTCATCAGCACGGACTTTCAGATCATTTAACGACAGCAGTTCAACAACGACGACGACGATACAAAAACAGCACACACGAGCAACGACAAAACGAATCTCACTAACTCTCACTAGAATTTGTATTTGTGTGTAGGAGAGAAATGGCCCAGCTGACGAGTTAAGTTGGGTCAGATGAAGGTGATTTTTAGAATAATTCATGCCGATAAAATCCTTTGATCATCATGGCTTCAAGCAGAGGATTATGCGTGTAATCGACTGATGGACATTAAAAGAGCCACACGGGAACGTTCGCGGGTGACCCGCAAGCAAGGGGGAGGGGGGATAAGTCTGCCCCCCGCTTCTTGTAGGCAAGCATTGCTTGCAGCTCGTCTCTCGCTATGCAAGACAGCGAGATTATCTATGAAACGGTTTGATG
>NC_090251.1:52285476-52290476 GCF_037325665.1 Littorina saxatilis
AATACAAACGAATATTTCTTGCACTCCTAACCCGTCTAGTGTGACAACACGTGTCAGCGTTCTTTATCACTGAAAACAATGCACCTTTAGCCATTATAGTGCAACGAAACTGTGCAGCGTTCTGTATCAACAAGGACTAATGTTTCTTGCACTTGATTGTCTTTGTGTAACAAGACGTGTCAGCGTTCTTTATCTGTGAAAGCAATGCACTTTTAGCCATGTTGGTGCAAAAACAGGTTCTAGTGTTCTTAATAAGTGATACGGAGACCGCCATGTCAACTCGAATCTTTCCCGAGTGGTCAAATAAGTGGAATGGACATGAAACCCTAACAACCAATCACCTTAAAAGGCAATGCCTGCTGCTCTTTTTACTTTCTGCATTCCGGTGTCTCACAATGTTTCACTGTCTTCAAAAAAACAATAACCGTACTTCTGCTCTTTTCAAATGTATCTCTTCTGGCGGAGCGCAATATCCAACTGGCCTTACAAGCTATATAAGGACTAGCTATTTCTCTTTGTACTTTTAAAACTTCTGATGGAGCACAATGTTCCACTGTCCTTAAAAGCTGAGGACTAGTTATGTATCTGTGTACTTTTACCTCTTCTGCTTTGACAAAAAGATCCCCTGTTCTTTGGCAGCGTCGACTACCGGAACTTCACTCTATAATTTCAGACAGCCGGGTGTAATAACAACCCAGAGCTCCATGATAGAAATGGCAACTACGTGTATAACTATTCTGCTGTGAATAATATCTGTAGACATCCTTGGTACTAATGACTTCTTCCCTTTGCAATGAGGTGCAGTGGCAAATCAGAATGTCAGAGAATAAATATACTGTTTACGGAACTTTTCGCACTAACATTGTGACACGCATGGCAACTAAGGTCAAACTTCAACTCGTCACAAGAATACAAATCAAAACAAGAAATTCCTCCGAGGTAGGAAAAACACCCCCGTCCTTACCATTCTCACTGCCACCAACTGAGAAGGTTATTTCCCTTTGACCATTAATATGTCCCTCTATAAGTCCTTGTAGAATCTTAATCCACCAATAACTCCCTAACCGTGTGTTTGACTGGTCCCAATTTTTGTAAGGACCGTCTCAGGAATGTATAAAACCTGTTCACCAAGTTTGGTGACGATCGGTCCGTTCATTCTTGAGATCTATATGCGAAAACAAACACACAAACACACAAACAAACACATCGACCGATTCCTATACACACCCCTATACCGGGGGTGTAAAGAAACGACCAAAAAAGTGCAGAAGGAAACGCAAGAACAGCGCTGAGAGAAAGACAAGACGCCTGCACGTGCCACACATCTCACCACAATTACCGCCACATCACAACACCAGAGAATGACAGGTCGTTGACATCCTACCGAGGGAGAAGCAGCGGAGGGATTTGGCAAATAACGGCGGGGCGATTGATAGTTCGATCAGTGCTCAGTGAGATGTCTAGCGATTATCCTTCCGCCATCGATGACAGCTCACAGCACCGCTGCCGCAGGGTCACTTCCGGCTTAGGGTTACAGTCCCGGATGGTGGGTTACATGCCCGGATGTTGGATATTGACGCCCAACGCTTTGGGACCGACAGAGAGAGGGATGGCGGGTCACCAGAAGGTCTTGGACAACTGTCACTGCAGAACGGGTTGAGGGTGGTTCTTGGAGAAGAAAATGTCAAATTCTAAATAAAAAAACAAGAAAGGTAGGTTGTTGGAACGTTTGTTATTGACAAAACAATACCATTTTTTGTGAATGTATTGTTTTGTCAATAACAAACGTTCCAACAACCTACCTTTTTTGTTTTTTGATTCTGAATTTTGGAACGTTTGCAGTCTCTTTGTTTTTGGATTTGTGAAATTCTATAGAATTCGGTGGACTTTACGCTTACGGTTGAAATAGAAAACAAGTCGCGTAAGGCGAAAATACAATATTTAGTCAAGTAGCTGCCATTTTTCAGCAAGACCGTATACTCGTAGCATCGTCAGTCCACCGCTCATGGCAAAGGCAGTGAAATTGACAAGAAGAGCGGGGTAGTAGTTGCGCTAAGAAGGATAGCACGCTTTTCTGTACCTCTCTTTGTTTTAACTTTCTGAGCGTGTTTTTAATCCAAACATATCATATCTATATGTTTTTGGAAACAGGAACCGACAAGGAATAAGATGAAAGTGTTTTTAAATTGATTTGGACAATTTAATTTTGATAATAATTTTTATATATTTAATTTTCAGAGCTTGTTTTTAATCCGAATATAACATATTTATATGTTTTTGGAATCAGCAAATGATGGAGAATAAGATAAACGTAAATTTGGATCGTTTTATAAATTTTTATTTTTTTTTACAATTTTCAGATTTTTAATGACCAAAGTCATTAATTAATTTTTAAGCCACCAAGCTGAAATGCAATACCGAACCCCGGGCTTCGTCGAAGATTACTTGACCAAACTTTCAACCAATTTGGTTGAAAAATGAGGGCGTGACAGTGCCGCCTCAACTTTCACGAAAAGCCGGATATGACGTCATCAAAGACATTTATCAAAAAAATGAAAAAAAACGTATGGGGATTTCATACCCAGGAACTCTCATGTCAAATTTCATAAAGATCGGTCCAGTAGTTTAGTCTGAATCGCTCTACACACACACACAGACACACACACACACACACACACACACACACACACATACACCACGACCCTCGTCTCGATTCCCCCCTCTACGTTAAAATATTTAGTCAAAACTTGACTAAATATAAAAAGAGACGTAAGCAAGATGTCTATGCCAGCGATCGCACTTACCGGTTAACTAGAGAGCAAAGAAAGGGAAACAACTTAAGGAAGAACCTAACCATTAAAGAAACAAACCAACTAACACAAATAATGGAAGAGGGGACAAGACAAAAGTAGAAGAAGACGAAACCCAGCCACATTGCTCTTATGAAAACAACATAAAAACCAAAATGTTTGCTGTACGTGTGCTGTGCTAGATACGTTTGAGCTTGTTCAAGACGGAAATAATGCCTTTACCCCAAGAAAGTAAAAAGAAATGGAAGTGATACACTGAATTGAAAACCGAAATTCGATTAATGCGAAAGGTGTGAAAGATACATTTCAACTTGTTCAAGGCGGAAAGAATGCCTTCACCCCAAGAAAGTAACAAGTCGCGTAAGGCGAAAATACAATATTTAGTCAAGTAGCTGTCGAACTCACAGAATGAAACTGAACGCAACGCAACGCAGCAAGACCGTATACTCGTAGCATCGTCACTCCACCGCCCGTGGCAAAGGCAGTGCCCGTGGAATTGACAAGAAGAGCGGGGTATTCGTTGCGCTGAGAAGGATAGCACGCTTTTCTGTACCTCTCTTCGTTTTAACTTTCTGAGCGTGTTTTTAATCCAAACATATCATATCTATATATTTTTGGAATCAGGAACCGACAAGGAATAAGATGAAAGTGTTTTTAAATTGATTTCGAAAAAAAAAATTTGATAATAATTTTTATATATTTAATTTTCAGAGCTTGTTTTTAATCCGAATATAACATATTTATATGTTTTTGGAATCAGCAAATGATGGAGAATAAGATAAACGTAAATTTGGATCGTTTTATAAATTTTTATTTTTTTTTACAATTTTCCGATTTTTAATGACCAAAGTCATTAATTAATTTTTAAGCCACCAAGCTGAAATGCAATACCGAACCCCGGGCTTCGTCGAAGATTACTTGACCAAAATTTGAACCAATTTGGTTGAAAAATGAGGGCGTGACAGTGCCGCCTCAACTTTCACGAAAAGCCGGATATGACGTCATCAAAGACATTTATCAAAAAAATGAAAAAAACGTTCGGGGATTTCATACCCAGGAACTCTCATGTCAAATTTCATAAAGATCGGTCCAGTAGTTTAGTCTGAATCGCTCTACACACACACACAGACACACACACACACACACACACACATACACCACGACCCTCGTCTCGATTCCCCCCTCTACGTTAAAATATTTAGTCAAAACTTGACTAAATATAAAAAGAAATGGAAGTGATACACTGAATTGAAAACCGAAATTCGATTAATGCAAAAGGTGTGAAAAATACATTTTAACTTGTACAAGGCGGAATGAAAGCCTTCAGCCCAACAAAATACACGAAAACATACAGTCGACATACTTAAGCAAAAACCCAGAGAAGATTAATGCAAAAGATGTGAAAGAGTTCCTAACGGTTGAGCCAGCTTGAGATGTTACGCCCGTTTGGCCGCCGAATAAGCACAGCAGCAATACTATTGTGTAGCGACAGTGTCCAGTTTTACTGGACTGGACCGGCAGCGTGAGGGCAAAACGTGATTTGTTTGGCGATTTGTGTAAGTAGGTCACGCGACAGATTGTCTGGGACCCACGTGCACTAATGTAATGTGTCTGCTGGACACCTGACCAGTCGCTAGAGTCATTCGCTTGTGCTAATGCTGCAGACTTGTGTGACTTGTCCTTCCTCGAGTGCTGAATTCTGACACCACTGTTCCTCCCTTAACATTGTTGTCGCAATTCAATGTCACTCCATCTTTCTCTCGTTCTTTTCTTCAAATAACAACCAAAGCTGTCTATAACGACCATCCAAGAGACCGACCACAAATAGTCGTTTTAAACGGGTGGTTAACGGGATTATTGGAATCTTAATATCCTCCCAGGCCACTGAGCTATACTGGGACAGGTTGATTCGCTCAAAACAGATGGTCGCAATTAATTATATCGAAACACTGGTCTGGGATTAGTGACAGTGGTCGCTGTGGGCACGTGGTGGAGGGGCTGTCGCGATGAAAGGTTCGACTGTACTAGATTTATCGTATATTTTGATTTTGATATTTTTGTTTTGAGTCGTATTGTTAATGTACAGTGTACAGACATGTACTACGTACCTGTAGTTCCTGTTCCAATGTAAATACAACACCGCTCTTAATATATAAAAGCACAGCTTGTTCTCTGGTCTAAAATGACTCT
>NC_090251.1:52295476-52320476 GCF_037325665.1 Littorina saxatilis
GTCACACATCTTGAGGCCGGTATCAACGAACAGTCGAACAAACAAAGTTGCAAATCGCTGCTCTTTTTGAACCCACGGTCAAATTAGAGAACTATTGAAATTCAAAGTAGTTTTAATGAGCGTGTTGGTGCACATTAGTATAATGCCCTACGGTACGTGGCATGTTTACTTGCCATACGCCGTTACATTGATTGATTTGCATCGGTCTTCTTTGCTTTGTTGTTTGTTTGTTTGTGTGTGTGTGTGTGTGTGTGTGTGTGTGTGTGTGTGTGTGTGTGTGTGTGTGTGTGTGTGTGTGTGTGTGTGTGTGTGTGTGTGTGTGTGTTGCACTCTTCCAAAATGTTTAAACTGCTGATATTTGACGTACTTAAGTTGTTGCTGGAGCATCCTCTCGCCACTCTGACTGCATTGTTGTGAGATTTTATGACGCTGTAGTGTTTTCCTTTGCGAGAGAGAGACACATACACACACAAACACACACACACACACACACACACACACACACACACACACACGTGTGCGCACATACATACACACGCATGCACGCACACACACTCACACACACACACACGCACACACACACATACCTAAAGTGTGGATGGTTACCTAAGAGGCGGCACTGGGTGGAGTGCCTTTTTAGTGCACTTGCACTACAACAGCACTGGGTGCAGTACTCGCTCCGGCAACGAAGAATTTTGCACTAAAAAATGCACAAAATTTGACCTATTTCGTCGCCTATAGAGGACGGAAAGAATGTCATTTTGAACATTGTTATGACATTCTTTCCGTCAAAAAAGTCAATTTAACGGTGTTAAATGAAGCGACCATCCACACAATTAGGTTGCCATCCAGAGTTTAGGTTGCCATCCACGTGTGGATGGTTGCCTTATGGTGATTTAGGCAACCAAACCTGTGGAAACAGGGGTACACAGACACTCACACACACACACACACACACACACACACACACACACACACACACACACACACACACACACACACACACACACACACACACACACACACACACACAGACGGAGAAAGATATACAGCGTGATACAGAGACAGAGATGGAGAGAGTGATTCAGTGAAATATCACATTATACTGAATGCTTGGGTAGGGTTTGGACTAAGAATATGACACACCTCCTCTAAAAAAACACACATTTAAACCACATCGAAAGGCCACACACACAAAAGTGAAAAATTGCATATCGGGGACGCCTCAACATTAATCAAAACATCCACTCCACACAGGACACACATACCCCCCCCCCCCCAACAAATAAATACATAAATAAAATAAAAGGACAAAATAAATTAAAAAACTCAAGGCGGCCTTGCCTCCAAAATGCACCACCACCATGCACTTCAATCAACGACAGTGCTCAAAAAGCACTTTCTCAAGCAGTGCCTGCAAAGAACTCCCCCAGTCGAACACAAGAGCATCAGTCACAGGGCAAAGATTAGTGAGAACTCATTGACAGTGAACGGGCGAGGCGCGAATTGTGCTGTCGGGCGAAGGATGCATTGGCCTCTGGGCGTAGGAGTGAATATTTAGTGTCAAGCACTGAAGACGTTTGCTGCGCTAGTTCTCGGTGGTGCAGAATCTTAAATTCCGTTGAATTCTTCGAAGGTTGGCTGTACAACGGATGTTAAAATTGAACGGTCAAAACGCCTAGGATAATGAGGGCCCATCCACGGACCATTATTAGTATCTGCTCTGAAATTAATAAAAAATGAAACGACTAGAATAAAATAATGCCCTTACCGTTCACCACTCTCACACTAAAGTCAAATGAATGCAACAACCCCCGTTCCTATCATGCACATTAACTAGTCGTTATCCTATAATCAATGGTTTGTGTCTTCTCCGTAAATATTTTTTGTACATTAAAAGCCATCCCTTTTGTCCCAGGTCACTTTTTCTGGGGAAAAGGTAACAATAAACCCCATACAAAGAAAACAAAAGCAAAATCTCCGTGGAAATGTATGCCATCGTTTGGACAATCAGAAAAAAATCAGAATGAAAGCAATTAGCGAAAAAAGAAAACGAGTCGAAAATGATTGAAACAATGTTACGATGGTAAATAACTTGTTTGCATACCGTTGATCTTGTCCCCAGAGATTCTCTACGTTATTGGAGTGAAAATAAAAGCAAACTCTAAAATTCAAATAAAGAAATGTGGACTTGTCAGGCACACAAAAAAACCACACACTATCTTTAAACAATTCTTCGTCATTTTGTATTTGTTTTCCACCGTCTAATCTTTGGATTTACTTCATTTTGTCTTTGATGTGTTCTTTTACACTTTTTTGGTTTCATTTCCATTCCTTTCCGTTATTCCTTTTGATGTTTGTCTTCCAGGAGGATTTTACACTTGTTTCTCTTCTTTACATTTGTTCGAACTTGGAATTTTTTTAATTATTATTAATACCTTAAAAGGGGTTTCTTATGATTGTGTCTGGTGTATCTTTTCGCTTTTGATGTAGTTCTTTTAATCCTTAGGACGTCTTGGAACATTTTTCTTTTGTACTTAAATTTGTCTCTGTTCGTCAGTAATGACAGCACTTTTATACAAGTTGGACAGATAATCTGACAGATAATCTACTTTTTTTGTTATACGCGACGCCCGTTTGTGTTAACTTTGTTAACAAGAAGTGTCAGCAGAGGCTTCACTTCCTTAGACAGCTGAAGTAATTTAGACTGAACCAATTAAAAGCCATCCAAAAGCAGTTCTATAGGGCCACTGTAGAAAGCATTCTGTGTTTTTCAGTCACCGTGTGGTTTAGCGGTGCCAGTGCTAGGAACAAGAGCTGGAGCGCATTGTCAGACAAGCGTCTCGTATTGTGGGTTGCGAACTTCCGTCAGTCGCCTCACTGTACAGCTCACGTTTAGCAAAGAGAGTTAGGGGTATAGTGGCAGACTCATCTCACCCAGCCGGCCATCTGTTCGAGCTCCTCCCGTCAGGCAAGCGCTTCCGCGCTCTGAAGAGCAGGACTTCTCGTTTCAGAAACAGTTTCTTTCCTGAGGCAGTCCTTGCGGCCTCAATGGTGGATCGTTCTTAGATCTGTTAGATTTGTGATATGTGTCAGTTAAAGTTTTGAAAGGGATCGAGTATCCTTAAATGAAATATCTTAATAGATGTAAGGGTTGTGTCCTTTGAATAACTGTGTTAGCATGTACTCGGATTTATTATATTGATGACTATATTTTTAGATATGATTTTAGGGAATTCATTTATCTTTATCCATGTAACCTGTGATTACTCCTGTCAAATTGGTGCTAAAAGAACAACCAGTCCGTTTTGAACTGTCTGGTTGGTGTACACATGTAAATAGGCCCAGTGAAATTGAACACCTTCTCTGTAACATACTTATTTTGATATAATATGCGTGGGAAGGAGTGTGAAGTTTGGATGCATACACCATAACAAAATCCTGTGCTTTGCATTTGGTTAATAAACTGTTTGATTTGAAACTGTTTGACTTGACTTGACTTGAAATACAAAGTTGAGTTTTATTTGCACACGAACGGGTTAGTGAAACAAATGTGCATGCATTATTATGTTGTTTGCACTTTCTTGTCAGAGAAGAAAAGGACCAAAACGATGTCTTGTATTACAAGACAATTTAGTAATGGAAAATTGAGGTCTTCGACGAATCCAAAGGACCCTGAAACAGATACCTATGTTCCAGTTCCTCCGTCTTTCTGACCATGCATTTAACTGGTTATTATCTTTCACAGCTTAACTCATTGTCTCCCAGGTACGGATATATCCGTACCCACTCATATGGCTCTATCTGACCAGGTACGGATATATCCGCTCAGACTGTTAGCTTCAGTCGCTTCCTGTAACGTTCATCTAACGCCTGCATTCCAGCGTGTTGAGACACAGTTACTACACAGTTACTACAATTCTGAGTGACCTGCTGCAGCACAGCTGGTCTAGGCTAAACAAAAAACTTGGTCAACATCGGTGGGGTACAAAGTGTTAATAAATCAAGGGGGGGGGGGGGTTAATATATTTGTGTGTATTTCAAGTCGGACATGCACTTACAAGTGCATGGCATTGATTTTCGCTCTTTCACAGACTCCGGCCTTGCACGCCGAGAAAGGCAACAGGGGATTTTAGCCAAAACCTAAGATAAACAAAAGGGTCTGAAAAGCCATTAATATAAAATATTCAGAGAGAGTGATCCCGGGATTAATGAAGAATGCGCTCTTTAGTGATGTAAAAGACTCCATTTGAATGCATTTCTTGTTATATTAAATGACGTTTTTAACAACACAGCCACAGTGAGGTGTTAACGGGAACAGACAGTAGTTAAAACAACAATTCAGGTAGTTCTGAGAATTATGAAATGTTCTTTGTTATCTGCATTTATGATACTGGACTGAGCAAATGGAAAGCTTAATCTTAGTTTACATTTCATACCACCTGAACACGCCTTAATTTTACTGTTTGGGTAACTTGCATACATATGCAAGAACAGCTTATCTTGCGTGTTATTATTGATCAATTGTGGAAGCCTGGACAGCAAGTTCACGTGTAACATGATGCAATACATTCGAAATCATGTGTTTATAACAGAATGTTCACAACGTTGAAGCGAGTTCACTTCAGTACAGTAAGGTTCAAAACTCGGTACATCTCTATTAGCGATAGAAGAATTATGTTTAAAATAGTCAACAAATAAGGCCTAACATCTTCGTTTGTTCACGACCATGCAGTACGCTTTCAATGTTTGTATATCCTTTTTTATATTTAGTCAAGTTTTGACTAAATATTTTAACATCGAGGGGGAATCGAAACGAGGGTCGTGGTGTATGTGCGTGTGTGTGTGCGTGCGTGCGTGTGTGCGTGTGTGTGTGTGTGTGTGTGTAGAGCGATTCAGACTAAACTACTGGACCGATCTTTATGAAATTTGACATGAGAGTTCCTGGGTATGAAATCCCCGAACGTTTTTTTCTTTTTTTTGATAAATGTCTTTGATGACGTCATATCCGGCTTTTCGTGAAAGTTGAGGCGGCACTGTCACGCCCTCATTTTTCAACCAAATTGGTTGAAATTTTGGTCAAGTAATCTTCGACGAAGCCCGGACTTCGGTATTGCATTTCAGCTTGGTGGCTTAAAAATTAATTAATGACTTTGGTCATTAAAAATCTGAAAATTGTAAAAAAAAAATAAAAATTTATAACACGATCCAAATTTACGTTTATCTTATTCTCCATCATTTGCCGATTCCAAAAACATATAAATATGTTATATTCGGATTAAAAACAAGCTCTGAAAATTAAATATATAAAACTTATTATCAAAATTAAATTGTCCAAATCAATTTAAAAACACTTTCATCTTATTCCTTGTCGGTTCCTGATTCCAAAAACATATAGATATGATATGTTTGGATTAAAAACACGCTCAGAAATTTAAAACAAAGAGAGGTACAGAAAAGCGTGCTATCCTTCTTAGCGCAACTACTACCCCGCTCTTCTTGTCAATTTCACTGCCTTTGCCATGAGCGGTGGACTGACGATGCTACGAGTATACGGTCTTGCTGAAAAATGGCATTGCGTTCTGTGAGTTCGACAGCTACTTGACTAAATATTGTATTTTCGGATTACGCGACTTGTTTCAATCTTAGGGAAGAAAGGCCGTGAAAATCGACGTTCTTAGAAAAATTGTATGAGTGTTTGGTCAAAAGGAATGAATTCTATGGTAGCTGGGTATTATTGCAGTGAAGGCAGCCCTTTCCGCAAAACAATTTGGTTCACCGTCTCTGATTTGGCCAGGTGTTAGGAAACGCTGTCGTTGCTGAGCTTTGGTTCGGTTTTGTGTGTTGCATGTGGTTGACTTGTTTGTACTTTGTGGGAAAGTACCGATATTATGTTTTGTAAACACAATATTTATGTTTGGACGAGAATGCAGGTGAACTTTCTAGTCCTGTCAAAACAAGTTGTTTACCACGTTGTTTTGAGTAGTGGGTTCGTGGCGTTCGCTCGGATTAAGTGCGTCGGCGCTTTTGATGTACGTCACAGAGAACGTCACTGTTCTAGTCCATAGACGGCTCGTATAATGTAGTTGTATCATGTTCGGTCTGGAATATTCTCGAGATTGAGTATTTGCTATATAGGCCAGCGCGATTTGTATGTAAAAGAGCTTCTACTTTGAGTTCTGCTACGATGTGCAGTTGTATGTATGGAATGCTAAATAAATCCTCGAACTCAATTTGACGAGTTGTTTTCTGCTGCTGCGAAGACGGGCGACGTAGAATAAAAGAACACAACTATACGACATTTGAGAACTTGTGGCAATCTCAAGTGTCATGTAACACCAGGATTTTACATCAGGCCATCCTTACACTTAAACACAAACAAATAATAAGAAATGAAAAAACAGGAACTGAAGTATTTCTCTCAATAGAGAATTTTGTTTTGCATGAATTAGTTTCTGCAAAGCCAAAAGTGTAAATTTGCGAAATTAGTGAAGAAGCCAGAATGTATATTTTTGGTATGTGACCATTTGTTCAATTATTTTCTGCGTGATACAAAATGAACACAAAGGTTCGTGATTAGGAGCGCAATTTGGATACTGATACTGTTATGACAGATAGCTTGAGAGAGAGAGAGAGATAAAGAGAGAGAGAGAGAGAGAGAGAGAGAGAGAGAGAGAGAGAGAGAGAGAGGGAGAGGGAGAGAGAGAGAGAGAGAGAGAGAGAGAGAGAGAGAGAGAGAGAGAGAGAGAGAGGGAGAGAGAGAGAGAGAGAGATAGATGCATGTGACCTATTGAAAGGGCTGGTCTGTTCCAATGCAAAAACCTGACCAGATCTTAGACGATGAGCCGAATAGTTATATGGACTTGACCTTCAAAGCCACGTTGACCTCACTCACTAGGGTGTCTTAGAATCCGGATCGTGGTTGGTTGCCCCACTCAAGGAGTCGCAGCGCCATCCTTTAATTAGACCGACTCCGGCAGGACGCTGTCGGTCTGGCCAGGCATTGATGGAGGAGTAAATAAGCCACCACCGCCTTGCGCCACGGTCACCTTATTGCCCCGCACTTATTCACCAAAGCAGTTTACAAGGCAGCGCTTGGCGTTTCATTTACAATTCAAAGGAGGAGCGGGAGAACTTACAGAGAAAGAGAGAGTGAGTGAGAGGCGCGGGGAAAAGTTCAACAACAGCCACAGTTTAAACGGAGAGACAGAGAGAGAGGGGAGGGGGAGAGAGAGAGAGGGGGGGAGAGAGAGAGGGGGCAGAGAGAGAGGGGGGCAGAGAGAGAGAGAGAGGGGAGAGAGAGAGAGGGGGAGGGAGAGAGAGAGAGAGAGGGGGGAGAGAGAGAGAGGGGGGAGAAAGAGAGAGGGGGGGAGAGAGAGTTAGAGAGAGATAGAAAGAGAGAGAAAATGAGAGAGAGAGAGAAAAGAGAGAGACAGAAATATAAAAAGAGAACAAGAATTAGAGAGAAAGAAAGAAGGAGTGAGAGACCGAGAGAGAGACCGAGAGACAAAGAGAGAGACAAAGGCGGAGACACTGACAGAGACAGAATATTAAGGGGGAAAAAAAAAGAAAGAAAAAAGTCCAGCAGCAGCCGGTGATGAGTGAGTTGTTGAGCCGGCAAGACTCCAAGACGTTTATCTGCCGACCTGCAGCACCGTATCGATCCCGCAACCTTTTCTTCACCTTTCCACCCCCACTCCCTCCCCAGGGCCGGACCAAATGAGTTGTAAGGGGGGGGGGGGTTCCTCCTTTTTGGGGGGGGGCAAATCAGCGAAGTGGCGGTCCGGGGGCATGCTCCCCCGGAATTTTTTTGAAAAACGGTTAAAATCTGTGCAATCTGGTGCATTCTGGGCCTTGTTTTGAGGGTTAAGAGCAGCATTGTTTTGGTGCTAAAACTAGTAAAAGTCAAAGCAAGGTACATGCTTTTTCCAGGGGTGGGGTTCCGGAACCCCTGGAACCCCCCCCCCCCTGGGTCCGGCCCTGCTCCCTACCCCGAAGTTTGGCTTTCCGGTACCCCTTCGTGACTCCAAATCCCGACCCCCCAAAGCTACCTTTCTTCACCTGGTACTGTCTAAGCTATGCTGAATTCAAGTCTTACTGGAATACAGCAACTCCCATTGTCGACTTCGCCGCAGGCGTGGCACCCTTTTTATATTTAGTCAAGTTTTGACTAAATATTTTAACATCGAGGGGGAATCGAAACGAGGGTCGTGGTGTATGTGCGTGTGTGCGTGTGTGTGTCTGTGTGTGTGTCTGTGTGTGTGTGTGTGTGTGTAGAGCGATTCAGACTAAACTACTGGACCGATCTTTATGAAATTTGACATGAGAGTTCCTGGGTATGAAATCCCCGAACGTTTTTTTCTTTTTTTTGATAAATGTCTTTGATGACGTCATATCCGGCTTTTCGTGAAAGTTGAGGCGGCACTGTCACGCCCTCATTTTTCAACCAAATTGGTTGAAATTTTGGTCAAGTACTCTTCGACGAAGCCCGGGGTTCGGTATTGCATTTCAGCTTGGTGGCTTAAAAATTAATTAATGACTTTGGTCATTAAAAATCTGAAAATTGTAAAAAAAATTAAAAATTTATAAAACGATCCAAATTTACGTTTATCTTATTCTCCATCATTTGCTGATTCCAAAAACATATCAATATGTTATATTTGGATTAAAAACAAGCTCTGAAAATTAAATATATAAAAATTATTATCAAATTTTTTTTTTCGAAATCAATTTAAAAACACTTTCATCGTATTCCTTGTCGGTTCCTGATTCCAAAAATATATAGATATGATATGTTTGGATTAAAAACACGCTCAGAAAGTTAAAACGAAGAGAGGTACAGAAAAGCGTGCTATCCTTCTTAGCGCAACGAATACCCCGCTCTTCTTGTCAATTCCACGGGCACTGCCTTTGCCACGGGCGGTGGAGTGACGATGCTACGAGTATACGGTCTTGCTGCGTTCAGTTTCATTCTGTGAGTTCGACAGCTACTTGACTAAATATTGTATTTTCGCCTTACGCGACTAGTTTGAATGTCCATACGCATAGATTGAACTTCAAATTAATCATCAACAAATGGGTAAGAAGACATTTTTCATAAGCGGACGACAACTTTGGCAGCATTTCTTAAATTTCAAAGACGACTTTGGTTAATGCGCTTTTAGTTATGCGCTATAGAAATCTCCTTAATAAATAAATAAATAATGTCCATCCGACGCGTTGGCTGCAGTTTGCTGGAGACAACAGATTTGCTGCATTTGCCTGCCGGAGAAAACGATTTTGCTGCATTTTCCTTCTTGAGAAAACGATTTTGCTGCTTTTTGCCATCAATGAAAACACTCAATGAGTTTGCTGCATTATCCTTCAGAACGATTTTGCACAACAGTTTCGTAAAGAGGATACAATGTTCGTATATTTTATGTGCGAGAAGGCGATTTTTGCAGTCGCTTCAAAGACAAAAATATGATTTCAATTCAACAGCTTTCAACAGAAGACGATCATCGTTAAACTGTTTCAAAATTAGGTCAAGTCAAGGTTGTATTCGTCTTTTTCTTTTTTTTTCTTTTTTTTTTTGGGGGGGGGGGGGGAGGGGAGGTTCATTCAGGACAAGGGAACATGACGTTCAATGACTTCCTCCCACGCAATCGCGATTATGCTAAAATCTGATGAAGATTTTGCGTGCTTCTTAATTTGCTGACAATTCCAACGTCCAACGTCCAACGTCCAACGTCCTCCCCATTGTGTGACGTCTTGTAGTTGTCAGTCTCATCCCAACTCTGCCCCGTTGCCTTCTACATTCGGTGGATGATTTTTACAGTTATGACGTCATCAAATCCTCAACAAATGGCAACAACAAAATGTCCTTTTCTTTTAGGTCTTAGGTTGGATATCTTATCTTCGTCTTCTGCGTTCGTCAGCTGCATCTCCCACGTGCACTCGTTTTTAAGTGTATTACCGTTTACCCCCCCCCCCCTCCTTTTTGACAGTCGTATTCCGCTCTTGGGGGGGAGGTAGATATCCAGCTCAACCCAGCTCTGTCCAGTGTTCATGCACATCCTACCAGAACGTTGCAGGCACAAATCCCTGCTTCCATGGAAACGCCCTCCATCACCGCCATATACCTCCCCAAAGACCTCTCCTCGTCTATACTTTCCCTCAACCTAAGAACACCCTCACACACACCCATCACACATCCCTCAAGCCTTCTCCTTACCCCTCCCCCCTCCCCCAATGGCCCGACATTTTTTGCCCCTTAACACTTCCCTCCTTATTAACTTTTCCTCGGCCTCTCTGGCCCGGGCCGGGCGGACAGCGAGATATGAAAATAATGGAGAGAGTTATTGGAACTGGGAGGGACAGATGTCCTGGCGAAAAAAGGAGAGAAAAAAAGATATGACAGCGGCTGAAACAGTGTCTTCCTGGGAAGAACGCTTTTGCTTTCTTTCTTTACGTCCAACAATGTCGCTGTTTTGGCTGCTTTCGTTTTTCGGTTTTTTTGCTCTCTGTAAATTCTGTGCGTCTGTTTTGTACACAAGTTTAAATTAAGACGCATGAGCAAGACAAACGCCGGTTCATCGACAGAAAGATTACTTCTTTCGTGTGTTTTTTCGTGAGTTGGACGCATTATCGATTCTAACTTTTGTTTTGTGAATGCAAATTTATACAAACTCGGACAAATGAGAGAACAGGAAAGAAAGAGAAAAAACAGAAACTCAGAAGACTAACATTATCTTCATTATATTTTTATTTTTTGTGCTTCAAGGACATGTTCCTCCGAAAGGAATAAAGTCCACTCAAGACGCATTCTGCATCTGACGGCTGGGTCTCATCCCCTCTCTCTATCCCCTGATCTAGATACAAAAACAACAACTGTGAATAACAATAAGAGCATAAATACAATAACATGAAAATAAGGTAGACACCCTTCATCTGTTAATCCCTTCTTGTCTCTGTACTGCTTTTGCGTTTGCCTTTTGTTTTCCTCTATATCTGTGTGTTTGTAAGTCCGAAAGAAGCCTCCATGGGCAAACATTTCGACATGTTATTGTGTGTGCTGTGTTTGTATTAGGGAGTGCAGATTTATTTTGTTTTTCAACTTTTTTCATCTCATGTTGTTGTTAATGTTATATAAGGAAGACCGCCAGTGCGTTGTCAGCGTTTGCATTATATGCTGTCTACGACTTATTAACATAACGTTGGCCACATTTCACAGTCTTCTTTCAAACAGTACGCTCTGATTTTGTTGGATGGAGCCGAACAACAAAAGTAAATACAAAAAGAATAAAGTTAGATAACATGAAAAGAAGGAAGACTGTCAGTGCGTTGCCAGATTTTGCATAGTATTGCCGTCTGCGAATAATTAACACAACGTTTAGGCAACAAAAAAAAATAGGTGTGGTTACAGTAACATAGCCAAAAAAATAGGGAAGGAAGGTAGGCAATCACTTTTTTTTTAAAACTTTTTTTTCTAATGTGTACAAATTAAACCTACTTGACAGGGAAATAAGTGTGCGACTCGGGCGATTTCGCTTTCATTGCGTTTTCTGCACTCGTTTTTTGTTTTGTTTTTTGTTTTGTTGTTGTTGCCAAATGTAATAAAAAGTTATAGGGTCGGCCCCTAAAAATAGGGTAGGTCGGGTTACCGTAACCACACCTATTTTTGTTTAGGCCTTACCACAATTCGCAGGCTGCTTTCAAACAGTACGCTCTGGGGTGTTTATATACAGCCGACCTATTGTCATCAACACTCTTGCTTTGTTTCCATTTCGTCTTTGCATTAGACACCGGTGTATCACCCAGAACACCTCGGGGGACCAACTTAGACATTCAGCTTTGAGGCATGTACCAGGCAACCCCTGACGCCTTTCATACCAGGCATCAACATATCACACGCGTGTCCGTGTCTGAGTACAAGGCTAGATTATTACAGCGAAGTCATGACTGCAAATTAAGCCTTTTTGTCACACAATGTTGTTGTTCTTCTAGTTTTCTACATTAATCACTGGCATAAATATTTCACTCATTCCTGTGTCTGAGTCCCGAAGAAGGCAGTAACGTGCCGAAATATTGATTATAGATATAAACGTACCTAACCTGGTTACTGGTGGGTTTTAACAAAAATTAAATACCTGAGTGCAGGTCTATGATTATTACAAAAAAGTCATGGCTGCAGCTTCGACCTTTACTTTGACACACACTTTTCTTTCGTCTCCTAGTTCTCTTGAACCGGCGTTGCATATTCTATAAGTAAGCGACACGCGCTGTGTCAAGACGAATTGTTTTTATACACAAACCTTTAGCAAGCAGTTCGCACTATGTCAAGAAATTAATTCGAAAAAAAAATCTCTATCAGACAGCAGGCAGGATGGAAATTAGCGGCATGAGTCCAAACGGAAGGACGTTCTTGTTAATGTTTAAACGTATGTTTAGGTGATTTTACTTTATTTTAAAGGAAACTACATTAAATCACTGACAGTGCTGAAGTTATTAGCAAGCGACTGGCACTATTAATCTATTTCAACTCGACCTTGTCTAATCAGGAACGTAACTCTTCTTGCTTGTCACTTATGCTGTCAGTGTGCTTTCCCTTACAATGGAAGATCTTCAGCTGACCTTTCTTTGGGAGAAAATGAATTAAAACTAAATCAAGATTTTCTGATTTTTTCCCCAAAGAAACGGTGATGAAGACAGGGACGATGATGATATGTATGTCTGGAGAAGGACATTGTTGCGTTAATAAAAAACTTAACTTGCGCATTATTGGTCTCGCATTGGAGACCAACGTACATCCTATCAAATATTAACAACCCCCCGTACCGACAAGCAGACTTAAAAAAATAGGTCCACATACTAAAGAAAAAAGACTAAAGCCAAGACAAGAAAATAACAAATAAAAAAAATGCGAATCTTGTCTGCGCTGTGTCAAGCTTACAGCTGCATATTTCGTTATCAAGGTACATAGCTCTGTCTGTTGTCTCAGTCCATATAACCGCATTCCTGTCCTTAAGAGGCCAAAAGTATGTATGCCTGTAGGACATTAATATATCCTGAAGAAGAAGTCCACAGTCTATCGCCTATTCCTCTAATTTTCCACCACCAATTCCCAACTGCCACCCCGACCATCTCAGCTCCAGCACAATCCACAGACAACTCTTTTTGTCTTTCAGTTCCTTTGTTACACACAATTTCTAGCCATTTATAATCACAATGTGACTTAGTCACGCTTTGGAGACTTCATCGAGGGTTTTCAAAAAATACCGAACCGAACAAAATCAAAACAATGTGGCAAACCCTTCAAATCATGTCTTTGGTTAAGGGCGGGCTAGACGACTTGGTTGTACGATTATCACACACACATGGATTTTCATTTTGCCAAATAGACGATATTCGAAAAGAATTGGGTCAGGTTTCTATGGGTGGTTCAAGAGTGAACACTCTTGCTTTTAACTTTCCCACGTGACATTATCGGCCAGTCACTAGCGCTGGGTGTGTCTGCAACACGTGGACAACGTGCGGACAGTTTGCCTCAATATAAGCAAGCGTATTCACCCTTGCACAGCCCATACAAGCCCAACAGAGTTATATCCGGAATTGTGTCCATTTGAAAAAGAAAATACCGCCACAACCACACCCTCACCCAAACATTCTTACCTCCATCTTCCTTGGCAACTCCCCTTACTTATGTAGAGAAAATCAGATGTCCACATATATCATTATCAAGTTTCTAATACTGCTTTGCTTTATCAAATCAACGAGCACACAGCTATCGCAGTGTCTATCCAATCTAAGAAGGAAAAACAATAGGAATTACAAACTAAATGACCAGAAATGTTAATTTTAAGTTTGCGAACAAGAATTAAAACAAAAGCAACGACAAGAACAACAACTACAACAACAACAAAAAACAACAGCACACCACCAACAACAATACATTGTGTTTGTTTTAAAAAGAAAATCAGATTTCGTGCACTCGGCATCCCAACTAAGCGGGGAGGTAACCATTTCCATGGGGGAATGGAACAAAAATATTAAGAGTTGTACAATAATTATTATCAAAACAGATACGGATTAAGTCTGGAAAGCTCGACGACCAGACAGCACCCATCGAAATCCATTTTGCCCCCATCCCATCTTCAGTCTCCATCTGATACTGGAAAACATATTTTCTTCCTGCGCTGAAAGTCAAATTGATGTCAGCATGAAGTCTGTGTTGTGTCTGTATTATGCAATCAGTTTTACACCCAGCCAGATGTCTGATTCTAATTATCTGATGCAAACAACATGGACGGTAAGCGTCAAATGGTCTGGGTCACCATGATCCGTCAGTGACGAGATTTTGGACGAGAGGCTTGTTTTTATCAGTATAGGTTGGCCGAGAGTTCCGTCTAGAACTAAGTACCAATGTGAGTGTGTGTGTGTGTGTGTGTGTGTGTGTGTGTGTGTGTGTGTGTGTGTGTGTGTGTGTTTGTTTGTGCGTGCGTGTGTGTGCGTGCGTGCATGCGTGTGTGAGTGCAGCCCAGCGTGCCTGCGTGTGTGCGTGCGGCCCAGCGTGTATATCTGGCTTTCCTTAAGTCTCAAGATAAACCAATCAACAAACAAACAAACAAACAAACAAGCAAACAAACGAACAACAAATTGAATTGTTGATGTTCTATGCCCGTGCTTATATTTCAGAAACAAAAACCGAGTGTTATACTTGGTTTGTTTTCTTCGTTTTTATATTTAGTCAAGTTTTGACTAACAAAGTGTGTGTGTCTGTGTGTGTGAAGAGCGATTCAGAGTAAACTAATGGACCGATCTTTATGAAATTTTACATGAGAGTTCCTGGGTATGATATCTCCAGATTTGTTTTTCATTTTTTCGATAAATGTCTTTGATGACGTCATATCCGACCTTTTGTAAAAGTTGAGGCGGCACTGTCACACCTTCATTTTTTAATCAAATTGATTGAAATTTTTGTAAAGCAATCTTCGACAAAGGCCGGACTTCGGTATTGCATTTCAGCTTGGTGGCTTAAAAATTAATTAACGACTTTGGTCATTAAAAATCGGAAAATTGTAATTAATTTTTTTTATATAAAACGATCCAAATTTACGTTCATCTTATTCTACATCATTTCCTAATTCCAAAAACATATAAATATGTTATATTTGAATTAAAAACAGTCTCTGAAAATTAAAAATATAAAAATTATGATCAAAATAAAATTTCCGAAATCGATTTAAAAACAATTTCATCTTATTCCTTGTCGGTTCCTGATTCCAAAAACATATAGATATGATATGTTTGGATTACAAACATGCTCAGAAAGTTAAAACGAAGAGAGGCATAGAAAAGCGTACTATGCAGCACAGCGAAACTACTACCGCGCTAAACAGGCTCGTCAGTTTCACTCCGTTTTGCACAAGCGGCGGACTACGGTCATTGTGAAAAAATGCAGTGCGTTCAGTTTCATTCTGTGAGTTCCACAGCTTGACTAAATGTAGTAATTTCGCCTTACGCGACTTGTTTCTTTCTTTTTGTTGTTTATTTTTTCTTGTTTGTACCGTAAATTTTTTAGAAAACCTGTTAAATTCAACAAATATTATCCCTTTCTCTGCAGAATATTTTCCATTTTGAAATGATCGACTGCTTACTGATTTTTACTTCATGTATATGCATTTAGTTATGATGGATGTATATGTCACAAACCATTAACCTTAATGTACAAAACTGCATTGAAAACGTTGCACAATATTATGTTTTGTCTTTCATTTTAACGTAAATGAAATGCTTTTTAAAGTAAAATGAGAAGCATTTTGTTATTTGTTTTATTTTATAGCCCTGTATATCTGTCTGACAAATTTCCATTGTAAAAAGTGGCTTCATAAATCATGTATACTGAGAGCTTCAATTTTCAGCCAGCTGCATGTGCAGAAGATGACATGATTTATATTAAAAGAAAAAACACACGAGGTGTCAGGCCCTGAAAGGATGATTACTTTAAAATAAGTTTTTGTGATTGAATAATGTCACTTTTAAAGCTTTTTTCCCTTCAGTATAATCACTCACCCAAGCTTCCCGACGCAATACTGCATCAGCCTTCGGAAGCTAGTTTTGTGGAGAGTCAGGTGACAGAGTAAATCAATATGGGTATTAAGGAGCAGCTGACACAATTTGTCCCTGACAAGATATAAACTGTACAGTTCAGAGACATCCTGCTTGCTGCCGCGCGAGCCGAGAACATGTGTCCCTCTTTATCTTCACTGCGCTGGCAGCAAAACCCCTCACGCGGAGGTGTTTTTAGACAGGCCAGACACAGGTTGTCCTGGAGGTGTGTATTGAAAATTATGATGATGCAGCCCAATGCAACCTGAGTGCATATTGATCCAAACCAATAGCACACCACCCCCCCTTCAACCCCCCAAAAATCAAACAAGAAAACTTGACTAAATGTAAAAATAGAAGCTTTGGCGCTTCAGTATGATCTCAAATAAAATGACAGACTGCTTTCTTTGTTATTCAACGTTCAGAGAAACATATTACGATCGTAAATTTGACTACATAATGAATGTCTATTTTGTGGTTGAGAAGTTAAAGACACAGTAAGACTCCCGTAAACCATCACAGATACTGTCAGGCTTTTACACACAGTACAAACACCCTTCCATTTGAACGCTCACCAAACGGAAAACATCCTAGGTGCCCTACGTAAAGAGCGAGCAATTTTCAAAGAATTAATTTTGCGGATTGTGTCAGAGACAATCGGGCCGTGGTGCGTTTTGGCGCTAGACCTAACTTTTAAAATCTAAATAATAAATTGACAGCTTGTTACACAAACATTCTTAAATCATAAAAGAATTCTTTTTTTCATCAAGACAAGATCAGTACAATTCAAAGTTTTGAAAGTTTGAAAAAAAGAAAAGCCCGGAAGCAGGGTCACGCAAGGTCAACGGTTTATGTCTATCGCCAGTTCCTCTGAACAGTCAACAGCCATCGCTAGAGTTCTTGTGAACCACAGCCGTTTGTTTCGTGCATAGTCAGAGGTACTTAATAACGTGCTTTTGCAGATAAGCTCACAGCGAGTCGCATTCACATTACTAACTGACGACTACATCGTGAAAAAGGGAAACTTGATCACACGGGTTCACGATGGCTCAGGGGTAAGATAAACCACGCAAAAATAAATTCTTTGAAAATTGCTCGCTCTTTACGGAGGGCACCTAGGATGTTCTCCAGCGGTGAGTGTTTAAATGAAAGGGTGTTTGTACTGTGTGTAAAAGCCTGACAGTATATGTGACGGTGTACGGGAGGCTTACTGTGCCTTCAACGTTGTGTGTGTCTGGACAACAATTTCAAGTCGTAAATACACATACTGTTGTCTCACATGTGATCTTCAATCATTTCTTCAAGCTGAGAAGGATGGTTTTAAAATGTCTTCGTTCTTTCGTTCTAAATTCAGCACACACAACAGCGAACTTATAACACCTGGTGTGAAGAAATGTGTCAACAATATCCTGATGTATTCACAGTGTCAATGATATCCTGATGTATTCACAGTGTCAATGATATCCTGATGTATTCACAGTGCCAATGATATCCTGATGTATTCACAGTGTCAATGACATCATGATGCATTCACAGTGTCAATGATATCATGATGTATTCACAGTGTCAATGATATCATAATGTATTCACAGTGTCAATGATATCATGATGTATTCACAGTGTCAATGATATCATGATGCATTCACAGTGTCAATGATATCATGATGTATTCACAGTGTCAATGATATCATGATGTATTCACAATGTCAATGATATCATGATGTATTCACAGTGTCAATGATATCATGATGTATTTACAGTGTCAATGATATCATGATGCATTCACAGTGTCAATGATATCAAGATGTATTCACAGTGTCAATGATATCATGATGCATTCACAGTGTCAATGATATCAAGATGTATTCACAGTGTCAAAGATATCATGATGCATTCACAGTGGCAATAATATCATGATGTATTCATGGTGTCAACAATATCATGATCTATTCGCAGTGGCAATGATACCATGATGTATTCACAGTGTCAATGATATCGTGATGCATTCACAGTGTCAATGATATCAAGATGTATTCACAGTGTCAGTGATATCATGATGCATTCACAGTGGCAATGATATCATGATGTATTCACAGTGTCAACAATAGCATGATGTATTCACAGTGTCAATGATATCATAATGTATTCACAGTGTCAATGATATCAAGATGTATTCACAGTGTCAATGATATCATGATGCATTCACAGTGGCAATAATATCATGATGTATTCACAGTGTCAATGATATCATGATGCATTCACAGTGGCAATGATATCATGATGTATTCACAGTGTCAACAATATCATGATCTATTCACAGTGTCAATGATATCAAGATGTATTCACAGTGTCAATGATATCATGATGCATTCACAGTGGCAATAATATCATGATGTATTCATGGTGTCAACAATATCATGATCTATTCGCAGTGGCAATGATATCATGATGTATTCACAGTGTCAATGATATCATGATGTATTTACAGTGTCAATGATATCATGATGCATTCACAGTGTCAATGATATCAAGATGTATTCACAGTGTCAATGATATCATGATGCATTCACAGTGTCAATGATATCAAGATGTATTCACAGTGTCAAAGATATCATGATGCATTCACAGTGGCAATAATATCATGATGTATTCACAGTGTCAATGATATCATGATGCATTCACAGTGGCAATGATATCATGATGTATTCACAGTGTCAACAATAGCATGATGTATTCACAGTGTCAATGATATCATAATGTATTCACAGTGTCAATGATATCATGATGTATTCACAGTGTCAATGATATCATGATGTATTCACAGTGTCAATGATATCATGATGCATTCACAGTGTCAATGATATCAAGATGTATTCACAGTGTCAATGATATCATGATGCATTCACAGTGTCAATGATATCAGAATCTATTCACAGTGTCAATGCTATCATGATGTATTCACAGTGTCAACAATAGCATGATTTATTCCCCCCTCTGCTTCTTTACCTCTGTAAACTTGTAGGGGTAGTTATTTTTCGATAATGACCCAGCAACCAAACAAATAACGACCCAGCAACAGCCTGAATCCTCGATAGTGCAATGGGTTGAGAAGTTATCTGTTTCGGTACTACTTTTTGCGACTGAAAAGTTCCGAACGCTCTAACGTACGAAGTATACATCTCTGGAGCAAACAATACAAACATACCGCATTTAAATTAACAACTACTGGCCTGAACACATGAATCTTCAAATAAAATCCGTGAGTTCGGTTGTTTTCTGAATCTAGATTTGCCGTGCTCAAACGTTCATCACAAGCAATTTCCCGCAAGGCAAGTAACTCATACTTTGTCTAGCGACAAGAGTAGTTCCCCTTCTTTTCACTCAGTTTCTTCGACAACAGACTGCAATCCGACGGTCAGTTTTCAACAATATTTCATTTAATAAACAGATCACACGCAACCAAATGCACACATCTCATCAATTTAAACAACATAAAGCGGTTTCCTACATTATTTTCCCCAGAAAACTGAACTTCCTACAGTTTTTAACGTTGGAACACGGGTGCAAAAGTTCGTCTGCTAGTCCCATTTGACGAAAGAATTATCCTGAGCGATACCAAAACATATACAGAACACACAATATCTGCCTTTGCCGCCACAGCAGAATAACAGCATGATTATCTGTGTACTTGATTTTAGTCCAAAATAGGAAAACTGACAAGAAGTGTTAACACAATGGAATGATTTGCACGGAACTATACAACCGCGCATTAATCGATCGCCTGCGCAGGTTGACTGGTTGAGTGAATAGGATTCGATCAAACTTTCGCAAAAAACCTCCTCTTTTCTTTGAATAACTGAAGAAAGGAGGAATAAAGAGGTTACACACCTCGTCTCAGTGATTATAAAAAATAATGGTCTCAGTTCGCGGTCATGAAAAAGCTCGCTAAAGCTCGCATTTTTCATGATCCGCGAACTTCGACCATTATTTTTAATAATCACTGAGACTCGGCGTGTAACCTCTACGTATTCACAGTGTCAATGATATCATGATGCATTCACAGTGTCAATGATATCATGATGTATTCACAGTTTCAATGATATCATGATGTATTTACAGTGTCAACAATAGCATGATGTATTCACAGTGTCAATGATATCATGATGTATTCACAGTGTCAATGATATCATGATGTATTCACAGTGTCAATGATATCATGATGTATTCACAGAAGCTTGACACTCGTCAACAAGCTCAAAGTGCGTATGATTATAGTGGAGTTTCAGTTTCAAGTCATCATGTGCACGTTGCTAGCGTCGGCTGATTTCATAATAAATTCAAGTTACCAGTCTTTATCCTAATGCTTGGTCAGCTGCTTTTCAAGATCCAATATGGATGTTCAGCAGGTGTGCGAACATGTATGGACACACTCTAGCGAATGGACATTTTATTTAACTCGGTATTTATTAGGCGCTGAATGGAATGAAATATTGATCGAATATACACTTGATCGAAATAACACTTAATTGAACGTTTTCTATGTGAAAAGTAAAAACAGGCTTTGAAAGCATACATTAACTTTCGATAAAGTACGTGTCATGCATACCCTAGATCCTAGATAAGAGTTCAGTCTTAATCTGAATGTTTCCTCTGTTGACGTCAGTGCGGATGTTCAGTTCCTAGTCTTGATCTGAATGCGCATGCTGTTAGTTCAACCCGTGCTTTTAATGTTGTAAGAGTGTGTTTCAAAAATCGAACCTGAAGTGGACACAAGTAGGTTGTTGTTTGCGCAGACTAAACACACCAAGTTTTATGAAAGGAGCTCGAGAGTGCAAATCCACGTTTTAAACTTTTTTTTTGAACAGCAACAGTAGCTGCTTCCTTCTGCAGAATGTATATGGGTTTCTAATAATAAAAACACGGCCATACAGAGACGTACGTGCGCGCAGGAGAAATGCACACACACACACACAGGTACAAAGTAATACAGGCATACAGACACAGGTATAAATCGAGAGAGAGAGAGAGAGAGAGAGAGAGAGAGAGAGAGAGAGAGAGAGAGAGAGAGAGAGAGAGAGAGAGAGAGAGAGAGAGACGCAAAGAGAGACAGAAAGAGAGAGAGGGAGGGAGCGAGAGAGAGAGAGAGCGAGAGGGAGCGAGAGAGAGAGAGAGAGAGAGAGAGGGAGGAAGAGAGAAAGAGAGGGGGGATAGAGAAAGAGAGACCGAAAAGGAAAGTGAGAGAGAGAGAGAGTGCGTGAGAGAGAGACAGACAGACATACATACAACGACAACGAGAGAGATAGACAGACAGATAGAAAGACAGAACATGAAAATGACATAGAGAGTGGGCGACTACAAGAAAGAGGGAGACAGAGATGGAAAAGAGAGAGATTTGTCTATTTACATAATTTTCTGATAGGGAGGTCATGATAAAATGTTTTCTAATGTTCCGGTTAATGAACATATGGATGCATGGTGATGCCGGCTTCTCTTCAATGCCTTTTACTTCAAGGGCTCCTGCACGAAGCATTCCACATTCTGTGACCTGCACGTTGTAGGTGTTAGACAGAGAGCTGAGTGATGTGACAAATCATGTCACTGCTTGCTGACTTCACGCTCAACAATACTGTACAGGGCACCTTAAGGTCAGAACCTTTAACATTCCCTGACCGGAGCGCTCAACAATACTGTACAGGGCACCTTAAGGTCAGCACCTTTAACATTCCCTGACCGGAGCGCTCAACAATACTGTACAGGGCACCTTAAGGTCAGCACCTTTAACATTCCCTGACCGGAGCGCTCAACAATACTGTACAGGGCACCTTAAGGTCAGCACCTTTAACATTCCCTCACCGGAGCGCTCAACAATACTGTACAGGGCACCTTAAGGTCAGAACCTTTAACATTCCCTGACCGGAGCGCTCAATCGTGGTTGCGTGATCTTGGACCTGCTGCTTGAAAAGAGGGAGCAACTTGGCATCTTGGTGACCAGTGCCGTCAAATGAATGCGCATTTTGCATTTATGCAAAAACAAACCGGGTGCGTGAGAGATTTATACCTTATTTAAACCATACTGTGTTCATTTGCTTTTAGGCAGCCGGTACTTTGAAGAATCTGAAACGAACTGCCCTCCAGTTAAATGCAGCAACCACAGTTCCAAGATAGCTACGCTGCCCTTTTGCAGACACATTCAAATGGAGCGGTATTCCGCAGCAGACTTGCACGGACGAAAATGAAATAACAGAGGAACGATGAACGACGAAGGACACAGGAAGAAGGGGAGAACAAGAATCACACAAAAAAAACAAAAAAAAACTAAGAAGGAAAAAAAAAAAGACAGACACAAAGATACAATCCAAAACCAAACCAAAAACCCACACAAGGCTTAATTCTGTTTCGCGCGCCGAAGCACTTAGCCAAAACGAAGGAGAACTCGCGCGAGGTCGGCCCGGAGCAACATCAGAGTGGTGTGCCCCTGGCCGCGGCAAAACAAGGCCGAGGCGCGGACAGGAAGGGGTTTTGTTTACCTCCCTTCACACGGCGGGCAAGTGGCGTTGGTATCTGAGCGTGCTCTGCTCTCGCCTCGCGCGTGATGTAAGGGACGCGACGAGATCTGGTGGTGATGCCTCCAGGTCCAAACTTTTTTTTTCGTCACCCGGTTGTACTTATGGTGTGTTTTTGGTTGTCTTCTTTGGGGAGGGAAGAGTGGGGGTCATGGGAGGTTTGTAATCAGGAAATGGCGCAACACAAATCTCTAGCCTTCCTCTCTGAGATGCGTTTAAAGACAGACTGTTAAAAGAAAATAAATGTATGTACATAATTATGATAGAATAATGATGCATAAATTGAAGAAATGTATAAGAACACAAGAATGTATGAATGACAAAGAACAAATGTTTTTTTTGGAATGTTTTATGTATGTTTTATTACGGACACAAAAGCTCAGCAATGCAATTTCTCTTTTAGAGATTAAAAAAGTTTGTTGTATTGTATTGTATTGTATGATGTAGAATAAGATGATCAAAGACATTTATCGACAAAAAGAAAAAAAAGTCTGGGGATATCATACCCAGGAACTCTGATGTAAAATTTCATAAAGATCGGTCCAGTAGTTTACTCTGAATCGCTCTACACACACACACACAGACACACACACACACAGACACACACACATACACCACGACCCTCGTCTCGATTCCCCCTCAATGTTAACAGATTTATTCAAAACGTGACGGCACGGTTGGCCTAGTGGTAAGGCGTCCGCGCCGTGATCGGGATGTCGTGGGTTCGAACCCCGGCCGGGTCATACCTAAGACTTTAAAATTGGCAATCTAGTGGCTGCTCCGCCTGGCGTCTGGCATTATGGGGTTAGTGCTAGGACTGGTTGCTCCGGTGTCAGAATAATGTGACTGGGTGAGACATGAAGCCTGTGCTGCGACTTCTGTCTTGTGTGTGGCGCACATTATATGTCAAAGCAGCACCGCCCTGATATGGCCCTTCGTGGTCGGCTGGGTGTTAAGCAAACAAACAAACAAATCGTATACACCAACTCATGTCCAACATAGGCACTTAGACCTGACATATTAATGTAAGCCCCTTAAATTTGACTTTTGACTTGACTAAATGTAAAAAGGGGTCAAAGTCGGTCGTTTTGTTTTATTTTCAATAATAAATCACCGACAGTGTGAAGGCAATACTGACATGCACCGTAGTTTGTCTCATTACCCACTAACACGGCTTCAAAAACTGCCTTTTATGCCTTCTGAGAGGATTGAAACCTACACAGCTCAGCATGCCTTAACGTCATTGTTAGACAAGATTTGTGATCAAAACTGACTGGTTTGGATGCAGATTTGATTGTCCTTCTAATAACATGCAGAACATGTTTCGTTTTAGCAGTTCTGATTTTGTTGTCGATTTTAACGCGGGAACCTTGATTTTGCGACTTTGATTTAAGGGGGTGTCTGAGTTGCAGGTTCCACTGTATAGACACTACCTCATGTAAAGTCAATCTGTTTTTCGAATAAGATAGGGGAAAGAATGAACTTTTCAGCTATATAATTGGTTTTACAATAAACGGCGTCATTATAAACATCTGCCCTCACACGCATCTGACATTTTTTTTTGTATGACGGGTAGTATAGAAAAACTTCTTCCCTCCAACCAGAAAATCATTTTCCTTCCTGCCTTCCCATCTAATCATTCTCATGTCTGTACATTTCACACACCAAACCTTTATGTCGGTCGTAGGCGGTACAAAAATACAATGTGGTGTGCGTGTGACGAGGCTAGAGTCGGGACAGTAGCGTGACTGTTAACTCCCCAGCAAATCTGGTTCCCATCTACTGGTGGGAGGATCTTCATTGGGAAAGGAACCTCCGTTTGGAAAAGAACACCGCGCACGTAGGGAAAATATTCGCTTGCGATAGAAGACGTGTACAAATGCCACAGACTTCTTTTTACATTTTGTCAAGTTTTGACTAAATGTTTTAACATAGAGGGGGAATCGAGACGAGGGTCGTGGTGTATGTGTGTGTGTGTGTGTGTGTGTGTGTGTGTGTGTGTGTGTGTGTGTGTGTGTGTGTATGTGTATGTATGTGTGTGTGTCTGTGTGTGCGTGTGTGTGTGTGTGTGTAGAGCGATTCAGAGTAAACTACTGGACCGATCTTTATGACATTTTACATCAGAGTTTCTGGGTATGATATCCCCAGTTTTCTTTTTCATTTTTTCGATAAATGTATTTAATGACGTCATATCCGGCTTTTTTGTAAAAGTTGAGGCGGAACTGTCACACCCTCATTTTTCAATCAAATTGATTGAAATTTTTGTAAAGCAATCTTCGACAAAGACCAGACTTCGGTATTGCATTTCAGCTTGGTGGCTAAAAAATAATTAATGACTTTGGTCATTAAAA
>NC_090251.1:52322976-52327976 GCF_037325665.1 Littorina saxatilis
CACACACACACACACACATACACACACACATACACACACACACACACACACACACACACACACAGACACACACACATACACACACACAGACACACACATACACACACACACACAAATAGACACACAGACAGACACACATATACAGACACACACACACACACACCACCCATTGCACTTCGCTCATAGCGGTTACAAAGTATGCTTGAATACAGGCTGGACAGCCGTGTGAGAAGGGTACTTTGTACTCGGAGAACGTACTCTGAGCAGGCTGTGTAGCCCAGTCTTCGGGTTGCTTTGCGATGATAGGCCCCTGTAGCCGCGCGATGCTGTGGTTCCGCACTGCCGCCGTTCGGATAACTCAGTGAATGGAGCCAAATCGAAAATAAAGCCAAACTAGCAAAACATACAGTTTACATTTTGATCTTTTGAGTTTTTGTGTCTTTCGGATCCCGTTTTTTGTTTCATCGATCGTTTACTATTAATTTCCAATCAAGAATTTACGTCGCCATTACCGGACGCGATTTCCGGTGATATAAAAAGCTTGACGTGATAATGCCGCGCGCGAAGAGATTCGAAGCAATTCCGTCTGTCAAAATTAAGGTTCTCACTGGAAAACGAGGACGTCCTAAAACTGTTCAGGTTGAACTTGACTCAAAGCGAAGACGGCATCATGACAATGAAAGCCCGATTGACAATTTGGAATCAACTAACTTGTTCTCTGGCTTGGGGGGTGCGGGGAGCAGTTTACTTTAATCTTACACTCATTACCAGTGCTAAGTACACGGAAAAACTGACACGTAACATGGTTACCCAACCGCAACGGACAGGGAGGGACGCAGTTTCGCGCCCAACAATCACCCCCACAATAACTCCGCCCACCAAGCCTAAGGCTAAGAGCCCCACTACACCAATCGCTGACGCCACCCCCAACCACAGGGACGTTGAGTCAGTGACACACACTTATCCCCTAATTACACGAAGCAGCCAACCCATGAGCGGGAACTGTTACCCGCCAATAAGACCTCAGATCAACTCTGACCAAACTATCTACTTAAACACGCAGAGTCAACTACTTGCCAGTGGGAACGCTCAGTCCCCACTATCACAGCTACTGTGATCAAAACCCTCCGAATTTGTGAGGTACACATACAACGAAACCCTCAATTACTGAGAGGTGCTTCAACTCAATCTGCCTCACATTAAGAGAGCAACAGCCCCACCAAGGGCAATATATACGATCTTCTCATCACCGACAGGCAAAACAGCCTTGACTACCGATCTCTACAATACGTTCACCTTCACTGGGAACGCTCAGCCCCTACTATCAAAGCTACTGTGATCATAACCCTCAGAATGTGTGAGGTACACATACAACAAAATCCTCAATCACTGAGAGGTACGTCAACTTAATCTGCCTCACATTAGGAGAGCAACAGCCCAACCAAGGGCAATATATATATGACCTTCTCATCACCGACAGGCAAAACAGCTTTGACTACCGATCTCTACAATACGTTTACCTTCATTGGAAACGCTCAGCCTCTACTATCAAAGCTACTGTGATTATAACACTCAGATCTTATGAGGTACACTACAAATCATACATAAAATTAATGATTATCTGTTTGTGGAGAAACAAAATAATGAGATGGGTTGAACAAACAACTACACCACTCCCCATATCTACCTGTACCATTAGTACACATAAAAGAACGTAATAAACCCGTTAAAGAAACAGTGACATTTATAATCACTGAGCCTCATATAAGCCTCAATCACTGAGATGACATTATTTTGGGTAATCAACCACCAGTACATGCAAGTACACCCCAACAAGGGAAATGAATAATAGTCATCTATAAATGATTATTCTCTATCGAGAAACAAGATGATGAGGATATGGGTTTGAATAGTTGTCCCCTGACGAGGCTACCTTTCAGTTTCCCCCCAAAAATCACATGTTCAAAGAAGTTGTCCTAACAGCTTGAAACTGTAAATCTTGCCGAAAAGTACCATCTTTGGGAGAAGTACTTAGGGATCTCTGGGCTGCCTACTGCATTTGCCGGGTTTGGCAGACCCTTGATTTTTACCGCCCAGCTGACGAAGTAAAATTCTGAGATTTGGCCATCCCCAGTAAAGCATGTGATAACTGGTATTTTCTGAGAACTGCTAAGACTCTGAACTAAGGCCAAAAAAAAAATTAGGTGTGGTTAAGGTAACATAGCAAAAACAAATAGGGTAGGAAGGTAGGCAATCATTTTTTTTTTCTTTTTTTTTTCTAATGTTAACAAATTAAACCTACTTGACAGGGAAATAAGTGTGCGACTCGAGCGCTTTCGCTTTCATTGCGTTTTCTGCACTCGTTTTTTTTGGTTTGTTTACAAAATAAAAAGTTATAGGGTCGGCCCCTAAAAATAAGGTAGGTCGGGTTACCGTAACCACACCTTTTTTTTTTTTAGGCCTAATAGTTCAAATCATGCTTCTGAAGTCTCAATCAATAAATGGTGCTTCATGTGACATGTCCCACAGGTACTTTGCCTATTAGGGGCTAGAGAATATTGTTCGATACCGTGCGTGTTTAAAACACAACAACAAAAAACACACACATATACAACACAGTTCGTTTCGCGAGATATGGTGCATGTATGACATATACCTTAAAAAGTTCAATTAAATATGAAGAGTAAGACATTCATTTATGACTGGTGTTTTTGTGTGCGTTGGCACGCAACCACACATAATTTAATTAAAAGAAAATTTTTTTTGTGCATTAATTCAATCCGTGGGAAACCATTACAAAACATTGCATATTAAAATGTTTTGCCCCAACAGAAGAAATGTAACGGTATATCCCTTTTAAAGAGTATACGTATATGTTCATGCTAAACATGTCTCACTCTTGTTTTTGTTTTTCTTGATTTGCCTGTGAACAAAACGAACTGGGCGGCACAATTATTTCGGCAACTTGCCGCCCTAGCGCACGCGCGGAGTTGGCGATCCTGTCTAATATAATGATCTGACAAAGAGTAACTTTGTTTTGCTTTTATTTTGTAGGACGGACGGTGAAAAGGGGAGGGGGGTGGGGGGGGGGGAATTGTCGTCAAGGGGGCGTGTCAGTTGCTCTGCAGACGCTCTGCAGTTTTTGATTGGCTGCGAGTGTCGGAGGCTGTCAGCTGGACCAGAGTCCACTTTCAAAGTGCATTGTAGAGACGAGATGTGCAAGCCGGTAGGCGGATGCTCCGCAGACAGCCCGGCCAAGGTACACTTTCGAAGTATCGAAGTATACTTACCCACGGCTACTCAGCCGTGTATTTGACATACTTTCAATCCACTATGAGCGAGGTGCAATACCTCCACATACACATACACACACACACAGACACACACACACACAGACACACACACACAGACACACACAGACACAGACACACACAGAAACACTGACACAGATACAGACACACAGACACACACACACACACACAGACAAACAGACACACACACACTGACACACACACACTGAACACTGTACACGCACGCACACGCACACACACAAACACACACACAAACTGACACACACACACACACACACACACGAGTATTCCCCAGTGCAGTACTCCTTATGTCCTAGCCCTTGGAACTCCACCCCCACCCCCCGCCACCATCAACACCACCCTACCCATCCCCACAAAGACACCCAAAGAGAACCTAAGTTCAGTGATCTCTGTTTAAATTATGCAACGTATTATCCTCCGGGTCACATTTGTTTAAAGACAGTCCAGAGACACGCACGAGGAGGATGCTGGATTGAAAGGAACCTCCCGCCAAAGTAGCTGCCAATTTGTCTCCAGTTTCCATCCCCTACTGGCGAGTTACGACCATCACTGCCTGGCTCCAAGAAGAGTCAGAAGCGTTTTATGTGCTCTGCTTTCTGCTCAAACGACCCAAAACCTTGTTACAGCGTAGTAATAGTGTAACCGTCGGAAAAATAAAAACAATTAATGGAAACGACAGTAGTTGTAATTGCAGGATGGAAAAGTACGAGCGTTCATTTGTAAAAACAAGTTTCGTCAAGTTTGTTTTATCTAAGGTACAAAAGTTAAACAGATAAGTTCAATGGACTATAATGATTGAGGTCATCTACCCTGGGCCTGACTCTAGCTCGCAGAAACGTCGCTCATTCCAAAACTCGTCTATGTGTTATATGTACCAGGGATGCCGTCTTGTGTCGGCAAAACACCGACGCTTTTTTTTTTAAAGCTTTGCCGTGATGTCTGCAGATGTGCTGCATTTTATTTCACGTTGGGTAAAAGGTGACACCGCGGTCATGCCGTAAACTTTGTATGGCATGTCCGAACTTTTTACTGATGAAAATAAATCATAGAAACGTCCTTGTGTTCTGACATAAATGATGCGCCCGAGTCTGAATTTATGGGACTGTACTTTTTGTCATGACAGTTATTGAAATTAGGTTATGTTAATGTTATTTACAATGCCATTGAACTTTGTACGCAACTTCCTTTTTTTGGTTCGTGTTTTCTGAAGGTCGACTATTTTAACAATTGCGAGGTTTTGGTTAGCAAAACGTTTCCTCCGAAAGCGGCGTACGGCTGCCTGAATGGCGGGGAAAACGGTCACACGTAGAAACCCACTCGTGCAATATCATGAGTGAACGTGGGAGTTTCAGCCATTGAACGAAGAAGAAGAAGAAAGAAGAAGACGTAAGCAAAAACTGAATCAAATCGCTCTTGAGGAATTGAGATTACTTATACATTCTAAATCTAAAAACAAATACATCTTTATCGCAATGACAAACAGAACAAATATGTCTCAAAACCAAATTCGTGTTTAAATAAAGTGTACTAACAACAAACACTATGTACACAAATGTGTTCATTCCACTGCATCACAAAACTGGTCTTGGTTTTAACGCTGCTTCATGGACAAAGACTGCATGGAAAGCACAAATGAAAGATAGGTCCAAACTGTTTAACAATAAATGA
>NC_090251.1:52330476-52349933 GCF_037325665.1 Littorina saxatilis
CGCGGCGCTGGCCCGGGCTTCCGGTGTGTCTGGCGTACGCTGGCCTTCCGTACATTAGGGGGGTCCAGGAGGTCACGTGATGGACCTTATTTCAAACACATCTCGCGGCTTTCTATAAAACCATTAGCGCTCCTGCCACAATGCCTGTCCGTGTGCCCAGTCACGCAGGTTTTCTCGACCCTTGGCAAAGAATAGACGCCGGTTTCTTTAAGCGGCTATTTGTTTTCACACGTTGCGGGACCAAGGAAGAATCGTGGGTGCACGAAGCGTTATTGATGAGCGCTTAGCAAGCTTTGTGCTGGTGGGAGCTCGCGAACTGGTTGGTGTAGGGAGGGGAGACCCCGTGTGTCTTATGTTCTAATGCACTGAAATAGTTTTACGCCAGCATTAAGCGAGAGTCATGGGTGGGTATGTTTGAACCAGATGTCATAACATGGATGTTTACATGAACAAAATACGACCAAAAATTACCAACACCAACACCACCAGAAGGACGAACTGAAAATAGGAGTATTACTCGTGAACTGTGACATAGCAAAGAAGACAAGGGCTGACAAGATGCACCAATATCCCCGAAAACTCAAGACTCAAAATGCTATTGTCCTTATTTAAAGTTAGGACGAATTAAACTGTGACCAAGCAAATAATACAACTACTCAAGGTCTTTTGGCACAAAAGAAGAGCTAAAGAATCAGCTGAGTATATCATTATTTATGAACAATTAAACAGTCACGATCCAAGACAGGCAGGCTCTTTTGTCACCGAAAGAGCGGCACATGAACAAACGGAAGATATCATCATTTATGAACTGTTACACAAAGGGAAATCTTCCTTTGCCCCCAGAAGAACTTCCCATGAACTGTGACGCAGAACATATCGAGGGTTCCCTGCCAGAACCCGATATCTCGACTTTTTGGTGATTTTGACTTTGTTACACAAAGGGATAGATATCGACTTATTCTTTCTCATGAATATCTATTGTACATACTCAGGGTCTTTGGAAACAGAGGGAAGAACCGATGGTAAGATTATCAATGAACCGTGACACAACAACGATTATAAATAGGCAGGGTCTTTGGGCACAGACAAGAACACAAGAACAAACACTATATGTGACTATCCGTGAGCTTTGATCAATAACGCGTTTTTGTTTTTGCCGAGGTAAAAGTATCAATGAACTGTGACTCAGCTAACATCTTAAACACCCACGGTGTTTGGACACCGAGAACATCAGAAGGACAAGTAGACATTATGACTGTATTACCCGCAGCACGCGCAGTACACGTCATACTCATCTCCCCGTGGCTGTCAGATATCAGCATCGCCATGTCACGAACTAGCCCCTTGACATTTCACTTCCGTTCTCATTATATGATGCGGCATTACGTGTTCGCCTTTTCCTTGTATTTCTTTCTCGGAATCTTCCGGTTATGACTGCATGGCAACATTCATAGGTTAAAATAATGCCTTGCGCCGTGAGCAAGAGAGCCTGACAAAAAACGATTACACCGAGAGGCAGTGATCACAAATATTGTATTCTTTTTCTTGGGGTTCAAATGAGGTTTAATTAAATGTCGCGTTCACATCACACGATATATAACTTAGCAATGGTTTGCTAATATCGCTTAGAAAGACACCGCATGAATTAGATGTCTAGAAGAAGCTAACAAGAAGAAGACACTGCATGAATTGGTACTTGCTTAATATTGGAAGGTCAAGCATGATCGGCATGCTCCATCTTTACTTTCTGATGACGACACCATCACCTGGAATCATGTGCGTCTCGGCTGTGTTTTTCTTTCCATGACAGCCGATTGCGTGACCGCATCAAGCAACACGTCGCGCTCATAAGATAAATAGAGAATACTACATGGCTTGCTGTGTCGTACCAGATTTACACGAGTTGTTTTTTTAAATATTGAACTGCGAGCAAAAGCGAGCTGTTCACTATTTGAAAAAGCAACGAGTGTAAATCCGGTACGGAACAGCAAGCCATGTAGTATTCTGTTTATCCTACATACTGTACTTATGTGTATTTTACTGAAAACGTCCTGCATTCGAGGCAGCTAAATTGAAGACGCTTGTTTTAGAACCTCGATCTCTTCTAAAGCCTCGTGCAATCTATTACGTCAAAGCAAAGAAACGTCACTCTGAAAGTGTGGCGTGACGTGTTAGTTCTAAAGATTCATCGAGGGTAATTAGCGAGCGCAATTTGTGTTTCTATAATGACGTTTGTCTCGGTGACTTTGGCATCATAAGCAGTGGAAAAACAGGTCCCTGCCAGACTTGCTTGACATGACCTCATTTACATGATATACACACGTGTGATTTGAACGATTATTATCTCACGGGTGTCTCTCTCACGTATGTAGGATAATTGCAAATGTCATTATTTGGTGTTTTGAGAAAAACGCAAAAAAACTTCTTTGGTTTCTGAACAATCTGCCTATCTCATTTTAGTTATTATTTGCAAACTGCCTATCTGGAGCAATGACAGCCGGATAAACGTGAGATAAAGAGCTGACAGCAGCATTTTCGATCGGCAAAACTGCATAACAACACACAAAAAGCTTGTGCATACTTCAACATTCTCAAAACAAGTTTTCCTGTATCATAAAGAAAAAGTGCCAAACTCAAGAAACGAGATCGGCAGTTTTGCTTTCAAAGATTTCCTGTTTGATGTTAAAGTTATATTTGAATTTATTTCAGAGTTCACATATAAAGCTGTTTTTTCATTATTAAACCAGTTAGGGTTTTCAGATTTGTGGTTTGTCCAGCCGTTTACAGTAAATGTCTTCAAGAGCCTTGTAAAACAAAGACTGCGAGACCAATATTTGCAATGCTGGAAAAGTGAATCTGCCAACAATAGCGTTTGCTATAATTATTGTTTGTATAAGAATGAGTTTTGCTTAGACAAATATTTGATGTGTTTGACTGAGTCCCTGAGAGAAAAATTATTAAAATGTAGGTTAAGTAACCATAAGTTACCTATTCACCAGGAACGTTTTTTGAATATCCTTAGGGACGAAAAAGTGTGTAAGCTGTGTGGAAGTGGTGAGATAGGAGATGAATTTCACTTTTTGTTTAATTGTCAATATGAGAGTGTGAAAGCAGTGTGGAAGTGGTAAGATAGCAGATGAATTCCACTTCTTGTTTAATTGTCAATATGAGAGTGTGTAAGCAGTGTGGAAGTGGTAAGATAGGAGATGAATTCCACTTCTTGTTTAATTGTCAATATGAGAGTGTGTAAGCAGTGTGGAAGTGGTAAGATAGGAGATGAATTCCACTTCTTGTTTAATTGTCAATATGAGAGTGTGTAAGCAGTGTGGAAGTGGTAAGATAGGAGATGAATTCCACTTCTTGTTTAATTGTCAATATGAGAGTGTGTAAGCAGTGTGGAAGTGGTAAGATAGGCGATGAATTCCACTTCTTGTTTAATTGTCAATATGAGAGTGTGTAAGCTGTGTGGAAGTGGTGAGATAGGAGATGAATTCCACTTCTTGTTTAATTGTCAATATGAGAGTGTGTAAGCAGTGTGGAAGTGGTAAGATAGGCGATGAATTCCACTTCTTGTTTAATTGTCAATATGAGAGTGTGTAAGCTGTGTGGAAGTGGTGAGATAGGAGATGAATTCCACTTCTTGTTTAATTGTCAATATGAGAGTGTGTAAGCTGTGTGGAAGTGGTAAGATAGGCGATGAATTCCACTTCTTGTTTAATTGTCAATATGAGAGTGTGTAAGCTGTGTGGAAGTGGTGAGATAGGAGATGAATTCCACTTTTTGTTTAATTGTCAATATGAGAGTGTGTAAGCTGTGTGGAAGTGGTGAGATAGGAGATGAATTCCACGTTTTGTTTAATTGTCAATATGAGAGTGTGTAAGCTGTGTGGAAGTGGTGAGATAGGAGATGAATTCCACGTTTTGTTTAATTGTCAATATGAGAGTGTGTAAGCTGTGTGGAAGTGGTGAGATAGGAGATGAATTCCACGTTTTGTTTAATTGTCAATATGAGAGTGTGTAAGCTGTGTGGAAGTGGTGAGATAGGAGATGAATTCCACGTTTTGTTTAATTGTCAATATGAGAGTGTGTAAGCTGTGTGGAAGTGGTAAGATAGGAGATGAATTCCACGTTTTGTTTAATTGTCAATATGAGAGTGTGTAAGCTGTGTGGAAGTGGTAAGATAGGAGATGAATTCCACGTTTTGTTTAATTGTCAATATGAGAGTGTGTAAGCTGTGTGGAAGTGGTAAGATAGGAGATGAATTCCACGTTTTGTTTAATTGTCAATATGAGAGTGTGTAAGCTGTGTGGAAGTGGTAAGATAGGAGATGAATTCCACGTTTTGTTTAATTGTCAATATGAGAGTGTGTAAGCTGTGTGGAAGTGGTAAGATAGGAGATGAATTCCACGTTTTGTTTAATTGTCAATATGAGAGTGTGTAAGCTGTGTGGAAGTGGTAAGATAGGAGATGAATTCCACGTTTTGTTTAATTGTCAATATGAGAGTGTGTAAGCTGTGTGGAAGTGGTAAGATAGGAGATGAATTCCACGTTTTGTTTAATTGTCAATATGAGAGTGTGTAAGCTGTGTGGAAGTGGTGAGATAGGAGATGAATTCCACTTCTTGTTTAATTGTCAATATGAGAGTGTGTAAGCTGTGTGGAAGTGGTAAGATAGGCGATGAATTCCACTTCTTGTTTAATTGTCAATATGAGAGTGTGTAAGCTGTGTGGAAGTGGTGAGATAGGAGATGAATTCCACTTTTTGTTTAATTGTCAATATGAGAGTGTGTAAGCTGTGTGGAAGTGGTGAGATAGGAGATGAATTCCACGTTTTGTTTAATTGTCAATATGAGAGTGTGTAAGCTGTGTGGAAGTGGTGAGATAGGAGATGAATTCCACGTTTTGTTTAATTGTCAATATGAGAGTGTGTAAGCTGTGTGGAAGTGGTGAGATAGGAGATGAATTCCACGTTTTGTTTAATTGTCAATATGAGAGTGTGTAAGCTGTGTGGAAGTGGTAAGATAGGAGATGAATTCCACGTTTTGTTTAATTGTCAATATGAGAGTGTGTAAGCTGTGTGGAAGTGGTAAGATAGGAGATGAATTCCACGTTTTGTTTAATTGTCAATATGAGAGTGTGTAAGCTGTGTGGAAGTGGTAAGATAGGAGATGAATTCCACGTTTTGTTTAATTGTCAATATGAGAGTGTGTAAGCTGTGTGGAAGTGGTAAGATAGGAGATGAATTCCACGTTTTGTTTAATTGTCAATATGAGAGTGTGTAAGCTGTGTGGAAGTGGTAAGATAGGAGATGAATTTCACGTTTTGTTTAATTGTCAATATGAGAGTGTGAAAGCTGTGTGGAAGTGGTGAGATAGGAGATGAATTCCACGTTTTGTTTAATTGTCAATATGAGAGTGTGAAAGCTGTGTGGAAGTGGTGAGATAGGAGATGAATTCCACGTTTTGTTTAATTGTCAATATGAGAGTGTGAAATCTGTGTGGAAGTGATGAGATAGGAGATGAATTCCACGTTTTGTTTAATTGTCAATATATATGAGAGTGCCGTGGAAGAACGAAAGAAGTATATTGGAAATTATTTTCAACACCATGCAAATGTTATAAAATATTATGCTTTAATGAATGTAAAATCAAAAAACAAGTTGGTTAAGTTGGCTAAGTGTGTTTGTGTTATTATGAGTTATTATCGCTAGATGACTAACGTGTTTCGTTGTGTTATGTTGTGATTCTTATGCTGTTGGTTTTGTCTGTTTGGTTTTTTTACACCCCCGGTATAGGGGTGTGTATAGGATTCGCTCCATGTGTTTGTTTGTTTGTGTTCGCATATAGATCTCAAGAATGAACGGACCGATCGTCACCAAACTTGGTGAACAGGTTCTATACATTCCTGAGACGGTCCTTACAAAAATTGGGACCAGTCAAACACACGGTTAGGGAGTTATTGGTGGATTAAAATTATACAAGGACTTATAGAGGGACATCTTCATGGTCAAAGGGAAATAACCATTCTCACTCAGTCACTGCCACCAACTGAGAAGGTTATTTCCCTTTGACGGGGGTGTTTTTTCCTACCTCGTAGGAATTTCTTGTGTTTAGTTTGTTTCTTCTCTTAACTTTGTGAGGTACAGCTCTAGTTGATGAGGATGTGGTTTCTTTTTGTTAGTGTGTCATGTTTTTCTTTTGATGTTTAATTATATACACTGTTTGATGTGCCTGCGTGCACTCTCATTGTGCGTGTGACTTAATTGTGTATTTGTGTTTGCTTAAATGCCCTATGGGCCTAAAGCCGAAATAAAACATTGAAAACATTGAAACATTGCTTACGTTCCCGTGGCAATAGTTTCCGATGGTCTGAGAGTTTGTACTCTCTTACACATGACAGATACCCTTCCAGTAGCTTCCCCTGTAGTTTCACTACAGAAATGCCTAACACTGAGATAGGTAGTTTATATTTAGTCAAGTTTTGACTAAATATTTTAACATCGAGGGGGAATCGAAACGAGGGTCGTGGTGTATGTGCGTGTGTGTGTGTGTGTGTGTCTGTGTGTCTGTGTGTGTGTGTGTGTGTGTGTGTGTGTAGAGCGATTCAGACTAAACTACTGGACCGATCTTTATGAAATTTGACATGAGAGTTCCTGGGTATGAAATCCCCGAATGTTTTTTTCATTTTTTTGATAAATGTCTTTGATGACGTCATATCCGGCTTTTCGTGAAAGTTGAGGCGGCACTGTCACGCCCTCATTTTTCAACCAAATTGGTTGAAATTTTGGTCAAGTAATCTTAGACGAAGCCCGGGGTTCGGTATTGCATTTCAGCTTGGTGGCTTAAAAATTAATTAATGACTTTGGTCATTAAAAATCTGAAAATTGTAAAAAAAAATAAAAAAATTATAAAACGATCCAAATTTACGTTTATCTTATTCTCCATCATTTGCTGATTCCAAAAACATATAAATATGTTATATTCGGATTAAAAACAAGCTCTGAAAATTAAATATATAAAAATTATTATCAAAATTAAATTGTCCAAATCAATTTAAAAACACTTTCATCTGATTCCTTGTCGGTTCCTGATTCCAAAAACATATAGATATGATATGTTTGGATTAAAAACACGCTCAGAAAGTTAAAACAAAGAGAGGTACAGAAAAGCGTGCTATCCTTCTTAGCGCAACTACTACCCCGCTCTTCTTGTCAATTTCACTGCCTTTGCCATGAGCGGTGGACTGACGATGCTACGAGTATACGGTCTTGCTGAAAAATGGCATTGCGTTCAGTTTCGTTCTGTGAGTTCGACAGTTACTTGACTAAATATTGTATTTTCGCCTTACGCGACTTGTTTTTTTTTATGAGCGTGACATTGTCACATAGTCTCCATTCTTCTTGGTGTTGCGGTTAGGGTGTTCCGTGGCCGCCTCTGATTGCGGGGAGAAAAGGGGAAAAGGTGATGATTGTGGGAGGAGGAGGAGAAGGGGTGATACGATGGGGGGTTTATTTTGTTTGACAAAGTTTGTTACCTATAATTTTTTCTAATTTTTGACACCATTAGAAAGTGACGAAAGTAGTGTCTAAAGTATGTCTTTGGCTACGTAATTACACTGTTTGAATTTTGCTTAGTTTACACCGGGCGTGACACGTCACCTCAACATCCCTATCGCTCACGCGCGTGTGTGCGTGTGTGTGTGTGTGTGTCTGTCTGTCTGTCTGTCTGTCTGTCTGTCTGTCTGCCTCTGTGTGTGTGTGTGTCTGTGTGTGTGTGTATTTCTATTCTGTCGTTTTCTTTTTTTGTTACGGGGTTGGCTGGGGGGGGGGGGGGGGGGGTGACGTTGAAGGTCCGAATTGGTCCTCCTGTCCCTCTGAGCATCAACCCACCGACAACATTCTCTCCCCTCTCGCCTTCCCCCCAACTTCCGCCATCACGTGGCATTCTTACCCTCCCACGCAGAGATAAAGGAAGGGGTAAGAAACAGAGGGTCGCAACAGAAAAAGAATGAAAGGATTGTAGGCACAGTTTGAAGCTAGCACGTGAGGGCCCACATGCGGACTGTGCATTTGTTTGTTTCGTTTTGCTTTCTTTTTACATTTAGTCAAGTTTTGACTAAATGTTTTAACGTAGAGGGGGGAATCGAGACGAGGGTCGTGGTGTATGTGCGTGTGTGTGTGTGTGTGTGTCTGTCTGTGTGTGTGTGTGTGTAGAGCGATTCAGACTAAACTACTGGACCGATCTTTATGAAATTTGACATGAGAGTTCCTGGGTATGATATCCTCAGACGTTTTTTTCATTTTTTTGATAAATGTCTTTGATGACGTCATATCCGGCTTTTCGTGAAAGTTGAGGCGGCACTGTCACGCCCTCATTTTTCAACCAAATTGGTTGAAATTTTGGTCAAGTAATCTTCGACGAAGCCCGGACTTCGGTATTGCATTTCAGCTTGGTGCCTTAAAAATTAATTAATGACTTTGGTCATTAAAACCCTGAAAAATGTAAAAAAATTATTTTTTTTATAAAACGATCCAAATTTACGTTCATCTTATTTTGCATCCTTTTCTGATTCTAAAAACATATAAATATGTTATATTTGGATTAAAAACAAGCTCTGAAAATTAAAAATATAAAAATTATTATCAAAATTAAATTGTCCAAATCAATTTAAAAACACCTTCATCTTATTCCTTGTCGGATCCTGATTCCAAAAACATATAAATATGATATGTTTGGATTCAAAACACGCTCAGAAAGTTAAAACGAAGAGAGGTACAGAAAAGCGTGCTATCCTTCTCAGCGCAAGTACTACCCCGCTCTTCTTGTCAATTTCACTGCCTTTGCCGTGCGCGGTGGACTGACGATGCTACGAGTATACGGTCTTGCTGCGTTGCGTTGCGTTCAGTTTCATTCTGTGAGTTCGACAGCTACTTGACTAAATGTTGTATTTTCGCCTTACGCGACTTGTTCTTTCTTTCTTTCTTTCTTTCTTTCTTTCTCTTTCTTTTTTTCCCTTCTTATTTCACGGTTATAGGTAAAAGCCAAATTCATAGTATTTACAGCTGCTAGATAAAAGCAAAAGTCATACTATTTACTACTTGGCATGGGGATTTAACGCTGGCCTTCTCTTTTTTTGGATACTGCGAAACGCCTCTCTCTCTCTCTCCTTCTATCTGTCTCTCTTTCTCTCTGTCTCTCTCTCTCTCTCTCTCTCTCTCTCTCTCTCTCTCTCTCTCTCTCTCTCCTTCTCTCTTTCTCTCTGTCTATCTCTCATTCTTTTTTTCTTTCTTTTATCACTCGCTCTATCTCTGTTTCTGTCTATGTCTATGCCTCAATCTCTCTCTCTCTCTCTCTCTCTCTTTCTCTCTCTCTCTCTCTCTCTCTCTCTCTCTCTCTCTCTCTCCGTAGGCTCTCTCTCTCTCTCTCTCTCTCTCTCTCTCTCTCTCTCTCTCTCTCTCTCTCTCTCTCTCTCTCTTTCCGCCTTAGCCCTCCTCCAGTTTTTGGTTTCTGGGGATCTTTCCAGTTTGTTATATTTACGGTAATGGAATGTCACTCTGAGAATGCTTTGGCGCATCCCACGCCCGGCATTTTAATTGTGAAGCTAATTCGCCCGTTGTCAAGAAGACCGTTTTTTTCCTGACTGTTTATTCCCGCTACAAATGAAGATGTCTCCTTCATTTCCTATTTAGTGGAGCTGGAAGATATGGCGGACTGTCAAGATCGCTTATCACGATCTGTCAGCCTTAAGCATGCACCCAAATACACGCTCTGCATTGAGAGAGAGAGAGAGAGAGAGAGAGAGAGAGAGAGAGAGAGAGAGAGAGAGAGAGAGAGAGAGAGAGAGACAGAGAGAGACAGAGAGAGAGAGACAGAGACAGACAGACAGACGGACAGGCAGACAGACAGACAGACAGACAGACAGGCAGACAGACAGAGAAAGATAGACAGAGACAGAGACAGCGAGAGACAGATTGAGACTTTACAGAAGCAAAGAAAGAGAGCGGGATAGAGACAGAGTTACATGAAAAAAAAAAGAAACATCATTTTTATCACCCTCTGTCGGCCTTAATCATGCACGGTGTGCAGAGAAGGAGGAGGCGGGGGAGGGGGGGCAAAGAGAGAGAGAGAGAGAGAGAGAGAGAGAGAGAGAGAGAGAGAGAGAGAGAGAGAGAGAGAGAGAGAGAGAGAGAGAGAGAGAGAGAGAGAGAGAGAGAGAGAGAGAGATCAAATCAAATCAAATTTTATTTTACGAGGGTTGTGGCATAAGCAATATAAACGAGCTTCTTTTCAACCAGCCCTCGCCCAGAGAGGAACTATTCTAGAGAGAGAGAGATCAAATCAAATCAAATCAAATTTTATTTTACGAGGGTTGTGGCAAAAGCAATATAAACGAGCTTCTTTTCAACCAGCCCTCGCCCAGAGAGGGACTATTCTAATCTTAAATACATATATATATATACAAACGTAAAACAATTACAAAAGATAAGCATGACAGTAAAAAATAAAAAAAATAAAAAGGCAGAAAAACTGATGACGCGACTGTTCCATTCTCCCCTGCTGTCAAGAGCCTTGGCGTCTTTCTCGACTCCACTCTCTCCATGCAGACACACATATCCTTCATCATCAAGACCTGCTTTTTCCACCTACGACGCATCGCCTCTATCCGTCGCTACCTCACCCACGACGCCTGTGTCAAGCTGGTTGTCTCCCTCATCTTCAGTCGTCTGGACTACTGCCACTCCCTTCTGGCTGGCCTCCCCGCCTCATCCATTCATGGCCTACAACGAGTCCAGAACGCTGCTGCCAGGCTGACGTTGAGGAAGACGAAGCGAGACCACATCACCCCCCTACTTCGCTCCTTGCACTGGCTCCCTGTCAACACCCGAATCTCCTACAAACTGTCCACTCTGGTCTACAAGTGTCTCAACGACTCTGCTCCCGAGTACCTTCAATCCTCCCTGGACCTGTACACCCAGCCCTCCGACCGTCCCCTTCGTTCTGCTGCTGACCCACTCCGCCTTCACATCCCTCGCTCGAAACTCGCATCTGCTGGTCAGCGTGCATTTCCCTCCGCGGGCCCCTCCGTCTGGAACTCCCTGCCGCTTGAGCTTCGCCAGAGCCCCTCTCTTGACGCGTTCAAGAGTAGGTTGAAGACTCAATTCTTCCCGTAGCTGGCTGCGACTTTCATGTTCGACGTGATGTGTTGTGCCCCAAAAGACATTCTTGTGCTGTGCACTGTGAGAGGTGTTTTCTTTGTGTTTAATATTATTTTGTTTGGACCTAGCTATTGATGTGTGCATTGTTGTTAAACAGTTGTGTGTTGTATGTTTATCGGGGTTTGCTAGTGTGTGATAGGGTTCGTGTCCGTCTGTAGATGTTAGTTTCTTTGTTAGTCCTGTGTTGACAACTCTTCGACAAGCGCTTAAAACTGTACCCACGGAATACGCGCTATATAAGCTTCATATTGATTGATTGAAAAACAATTCACAGGACTATACACGTTGTAGGCTATACATACATTCTTGCGTTATGAAACACTGATGCTTTATTTGTTTGTTTGTTTGTTTGTTTGCTTAACGCCCAGCCGACCACGAAGGGCCATATCAGGGCGGTGCTGCTTTGACATTTTAACGTGCGCCACACACAAGACAGAAGTCGCAGCACAGGCTTCATGTCTCACCCAGTCACATTATTCTGACACCGGACCAACCAGTCCTAGCACTAACCCCATAATGCCAGACGCCAGGCGGAGCAGCCACTAGATTGCCAATTTTAAAGTCTTAGGTATGACGGGGCGGACGCCTTACCACTAGGCCAACCGTGCCGGACTGATGCTTTATGGACAGATATGATCAATATGAAAATAATCAGAACGAAGTCTTCCATCACTGTGACTTTTCGTAAATTGACATTACATGTAATGAGAGGTGTTTTTTGAAAGTATTGAGACTTGTTGGGACTCGAACTGATTCCGGGAGAGAATTCCACAAAACGGTGCCAGAATAAGCTAAACTTGATTTAAAGAGATCTATCCGCGGAATGGGGACGTTGAATTTTTGGCTTGGTTTGGCTTTAAATTGTGTAATGAAAGCACGTGGTGAGAGAGAGAGAGAGAGCGAGAGAGAGAGAGAGAGAGAGAGAGAGAGAGAGAGAGAGAGAGAGAGAGAGAGAGCGAGAGAGAGAGAGAGCGAGAGAGAGAGAGAGAGAGAGAGAGAGAGAGAGAGAGAGAGAGAGAGAGAGAGAGAGAGAGAGAGAGAGAGAGAGAGAGTCAGCAACCACACTCTTGATTGTTTTTGTATAGGTTCCAGTGGATAGATGCTCTTTCTCCATGGGGGAAAAAGAAACCTTCGCAGTTCTATTGGTAAATATGAATTCCGCGAGAAGCACTACATCGCTAAGTTTCTGTTTAACCGATTTAACTCTGACTTTTGTGTCTCTGGCATCGATCAAGCTTTGTTTTGAAACAGGGTAAGACGGTCAGACTACCTTGAATAATTAGGCTGTCTTGGCAAGCAGGTGTTGGGTCAGCCAAGACGACACACTTGTTTCACCCAATTATCAAATGGCACGATTTCAGTTTGGTCTTAGTCCGTTGGGTGCAACTGTCGCTTTAGTCTGGGAAATGAGGTAAGAGACTCCATTTTCCAAACACACATTGAAAAGCGGTTTAAACTATTTTCTTTCACGTGCGTAGACGAACCAGTTTGTAAGCTTTCCGTTATATTTTTGGCACGCAGACGATCGAGTCTAGTCTGTCTCTCTTGATTTATTCATCCGCGTGTTTCAATGTCTTATTTTCTTTTTTTTTTGCTGGGTAAAAGTGTCTGTGTATCGATTGGAGATTGGATTTCCCTTCGTTGAGTCATGTGACGTCAGAGGCCTACAAAACTTTATGATTGGGCGTTTCAGGTTGACCGAAACTTTAAAGGAACTACAAAACACACGTCATGTGTTTGATTGCACACATGTGTGTGTGCTGTTCAATGTCAAAACAACAACAAAGTCAGTACATGACGTGTGTTTTGTAGTTGAAAGTTCCTTTGAAGTTTCGGTCAACCTGAAACGCCCAAATACGAAGCTTTTGTGTTTGATTGCATGTGTGTGTGCCCGGGATCGTTTAATCGTCCAAACAACAACAAAGTCATAATACCTGAAAGGAATTCGATCGATACATAAATGTTATTTGTGTTTTTGACCAAAATATGACATTTTACACAGATCTCGACAGTCATTGTTCACCTCGACCGCTATCGCGGTCTCGGAGAACAATGACTGTCTCGATCTGTGTAAAATGTCATATTTTGGTCAAACACGCAAATAACGTATAGTGTTTTTTTGTTTTAACTGACAGGTTTAAAGAATGAACACACGCACAGGGTTGACAGTTAAGCAGAGGGTCCAAGCTCGCGAGGAAATGAAAAGAAAACTCCGTTGTCTTAGTCGTCTCTGAAACTAATAGCATTCTGCCTCTGGAAGTTGATTGTCGTCTACTAATGCCACTGTCCTGTTTCAAGTGCAGTATAGATACCTACTTGTTCGATTATCTTCAGGCAAACTCAGCCATGTTTAATGCTGCAGCACCCACCCAACCACCCCACCCCCGCCCCAAACTCCCACCGAAAAGAAAGAAACTATGGTTGACTTGTTATATTTAGTCAAGTTTTGACTAAATATTTTAACATCGAGGGGGAATCGAAACGAGGGTCGTGGTGTATGTGCGTGTGTCTGTCTGTCTGTGTGTGTGTGTAGAGCGATTCAGACTAAACTACTGGACCGATCTTTATGAAATTTGACATGAGAGTTCCTGGGTATGAAATCCCCGAACGTTTGTTTCATTTTTTTGATAAATGTCTTTGATGACGTCATATCCGGCTTTTCGTGAAAGTTGAGGCGGCACTGTCACGCCCTCATTTTTCAACCAAATTGGTTGAAATTTTGGTCAAGTAATCTTCGACGAAGCCCGGACTTCGGTATTGCATTTCAGCTTGGTGGCTTAAAAATTAATTAATGACTTTGGTCATTAAAAATCTGAAAATTGTAAAAACAAATAAAAATTTATAAAACGATCCAAATTTACGTTTATCTTATTTTCCATCATTTGCTGATTCCAAAAACATATAAATATGTTATATTCGAATTAAAAACAAGCTCTGAAAATTAAATATATAAAAATTATTATCAAAATTAAATTGTCGAAATCAATTTAAAAACACATTCATCTTATTCCTTGTCGGTTCCTGATTCCAAAAACATATAGATATGATATGTTTGGATTAAAAACACGCTCAGAAAGTTAAAACAAAGAGAGGTACAGAAACGCGTGCTATCCTTCTTAGCGCAACTACTACCCCGCTCTTCTTGTCAATTTCACTGCCTTTGCCATGAGCGGTGGACTGACGATGCTACGAGTATACGGTCTTGCTGAAAAATGGCATTGCGTTCAGTTTCATTCTGTGAGTTCGACAGCTACTTGACTAAATATTGTATTTTCGCCTTACGCGACTTTTTCCTTCACCGTGGCAGTTGTGCATTTAAAGCTGCATCTATCTATTATCTGATTACGGGTCATGTGTCCATATACATTATTTCACCTCAATTTAATTCATGTAAACATGTGCATATACCTATTATCTAATTAGCGGTGTGTTCTATCCATCCACCCATTATCGACACGTTTGAGATAATTCGGTCCAACTAGTGACCCACCAAGTCAGGTATAAGCTCTGTTCTAATTGGGGTCCGACAATCAAACCTCTCCATTTTCACTCGAGAGTTATACATGCAAACCTTGTCTGGAATGATCTCGACCAAGTCTGCTTACACCAGTTCGATATCTGAACCTTGTACAGACCCTTGCCGCTCATTTCCATAGTTTTTTACGGCCAGACTGATGCATAGGTTTCTGTTGAATTACGCAGTCTGTGGAAACTACATGATCAAGTAAATTGGGTGGCCTAATTGTACGCCTTGCGGGAAACAAAACCCGTTGGAGGAACTTTCGTCTTGAAACTTAACTCCAACATTACATGTCGCGAGCACCGTTGGGACATTCGGGATCATGTGTCTTTCTGTGCATAGCTCACACGACAGGAGAAGTTCGTGTAATATGCTACTTTGTAACGGTAACAACTACAATTGCCTGGAACTTGGCAAAGAGAGGATGAAAATGCGTATTGGGGCAGAGCTGGACCCTAATGCTATTATCCTTCCGTAATAAAGTGTTCGAGTTCGAGTTCGAAGTCGAGAGCAGTAATTGAATGTCAGTGTTACGTCACTGTCTCCAGGATACGTACACTTGAACAGTGAATTATCTGAAGAAATGTCACCCCGTGGTTCTGACGAACATAGTACAGCTACCTCAATGACGTGGGTGTCGTTTTTGCTCAATCAGACGTTGTATGTGTGTGTGTGTGTGTGTGTGCGGTGTGTGTGTGTGTGGGGGGGGTGTGTGTGTGTGTGTGCGTGCGTGTGTGTGTGTGTGAGTGTGTGTGAGTGCGTGCGTGCGTGCTTGCGTGCTTGCGCGCGTGTGTGTGTGTGTGTGTGTGTGTGTGTGTGTGTGTTCGCGCTTGAAGCCCAAGCGTCCACACGGTAGACAGCAGTTGGTATCTTTGTAAAGATAAATCTTAACGCTGCTTTACGGTGTATGTTCGAGTAATATCATGGCTAGCTTTTCTCGGTTAATGGCAAGTTAATACCCCGTGACGATCAAATCCTAAAATATCAAGAGATCATTTCCCGAATGGGCTTGTAGATATATTCTCTTCCGAATGCCCCGTTTTCTGGTTGTTAATTTTTTTTGTGGTCAGTGTAATTTTTCATAAATTGACCTTTGTTTGACGCGCTTTGAATCATCTGGGCCTATTTCTAAACTCATTCTTTCGTGGCTGACAGGGCATTTCAAATGGTTGATTGCTTTTGATAGGTTTTACCCAGGCTTTCCTACCTACCTGAGGGATTTCAGGTTCACCGATTTGCTTTAGAATTTGCCTGAAATTCAATCCGCTACGCAAAAGGTATCCGATTTAAATGACCGATCAGATTCTATTTTCAATGGCTTTTTCAAACAGAAAACGCAAATCAATGAAGCCGACGTCTTTGTCATAGGGGACATGCTTCTGGAAATACTGAACAACAGAGAGAGAAATAGACATGCACAAATAAAAACAGAAAGAGAGACTAAGAAAAAAGGAAAAGGAAATAAAACAGACAATAAAAAGAAAATAATGCAACCGTCTAGCTGACAGATCCATCAACCGTTTAGAAGTTTTGACAGCCATGGTCTAAAAATATGTTTCGGTCACAGAGTGCAAGCCTCGATGGGCAACACTGCAGCCCCCCCCCCCCCCCTCCCCGCCCCCCCACCCCCCCCCCCCCCCCCCGTCCCCCAGCAACAAAAAACACACAAGAAAAAGGTAAACAAAGTGAATGTTTGGACAACGAATTCCACAAGCCTTCGGGGACAGAAAGTGTCTGCAGTAATGGCTGGAGCTCTTTTCAACAGGCTAGCATTTTTTGTGCGAGAGGAACAAATGGAAGCCTGCACACATGGACGATGCGTGTTGATTGATATCGGACTAATCACCACCCCGAGGGAGGAAAAGAGACAGAAGAAAGAGGAGTCTTCTTCGCACTATCGATTGAGGGACGCAAGGAAGATAGCCTGGATCGAGGGTGGGGTTGGGGCGTGTGTGTGTGTGTGTGTGTGTGTGTGTGCGTGTATGTATATGCGTGTCCGTGTGTGTGTGTGTAAGTGTGCGTGCGTGCGTGTATGCATATGTGTGTCCATGTGTGTGTGTGTGCGTGTGTGTGTGTGTGTGTCGGGTGGGGGGAGGAGTTCGGAAGGAATTGAAGAGATACGTGTCCTGAGCTCCACACAAGGTTGTTGTAGGTCGATGTTTAGCAATGTCGACATGCGAATAACAGAGGGTACCGGACATTGTATCTGCCGTGTGCAAGTAGACAGTGTTACCCCTGAACCCGGCGCTCCCTGCAAACAAAACGTAAACCAGTAAAGGTCTTGTTTAGCGTGGCAACGAAATGCACAATACCCCTTCCGGTTTACGCGCCGAGTTTGGCGTAAAACTGTGTCACGTTGTAGGTCGACGTTTTTGCAATTTTAACACGCTACAGAGAGTGCTAGACACGTTGTGTATCACGTGCTAGTAGATATGTCTCCTTATTGTTGTCATGTTTCACGACATATGCTCTTATCTGACAGGTTAGCTTTTTTGCCAAAGCCAGAGACCGATATATGAGATATGAGTTGTGTTTTGCTCGTACACTAAACACTAATCATTTGCTATTTGTGATCGATCCGTGCCTCGCTAACTGTGTCCAAGCGTCGGCAAATTCACCTTTATTTGTCCGTCTGACTCTCTGTCCCCATGTCTGTTATTCTCTCTCTTTCTCCATGCTTGCCTGTCTGTCTGTCTGTCTGCATGTATGTCTGCATGTCTGTCTGTCTGTCCGTCTGTCCTCTTGTCTGTTATTCTCTCTCTTTCTCTATGCTTGCCTGTCTGTCTGTCTGTCTGTCTGTCTGTCTGTATGTATGTATGTCTGTCCTCTTTTCTGTTATTCTTTCTCTTTTTCTCTGCCTGTCTCTGTCTGAATGTCTGTCTACCTCTCTCTCTCGTTTCTTTTCACTCTCAAAGACAGGCAGACAGACAGACAGACAGACAGACAGACAGACAGACAGACAGACAGACAGACAGACAGACAGACAGACAGACCGACCGACCGACTGACAGACAGACAGATAGACAGACAGACAGAGAAAAAAGGCAGCGGTCGAACGTGAGAAATATGCAACACTTCTGTGACTTTGTATCAACCGGACGTATGCAACTATTCGTCTGACAAATGTCTGTGAAAATATAAAAGCCGCCCACACGTCTGTCGGGCCGTGTGTCTGCTATCAAGTCGGGTTATAAGTTGCTACTGATTTTCCCAATCCAAGTCGCCTTACGTACGTAGCTGATCAATAAACCGCTGTGCCCAAAAAGAAAAGGACACGAAAACAAATCACTTTGTTCCAGAGACTACGCCTAAACGTTTAAAGTATTGTGTGCGTCGTTGCTACAATTTTATGAATGTGGACATTCAAAATATACCCGTGTGACCTGGAATAATAGGCCGTGAAAGGTGGATGCAGCGCCTATAGGCTGTTGATCTACTGGCCGATGTGAATGCGTGATATATTGTGTAAACAATTCCATCTCACACGGCATTAATAGGTAACATGCGCCTTGAGTCGCCTTGTGTGGTGAGATACGTGCGCGATATAAATCTTCGTAAATAAAATAAATAAATAAAATAAATACAATAAATATATGTTTATGTCAAAGGAAAGGTGATTGGCGTCATGGCAACCTGTCGAACTATGGTGTCGTGCCACGTCAACAGAATTAGTCACATAGAAACAAATGTATCGATTGGACATTGGATTTTCCTTCTTTGAGCCATGTGACGTCAGAGGCCTACAAAACTTCATATTTGGGCGTTTCAGGTTGACCGAAACTTTAAAGGAACTACAAAACACACGTCATGTGTTTGATTGCATGTGTGTGTGTGCTGTTCAATGTCAAAACAACAACAAAGTCAGTACATGACGTGTGTTTTGTAGTTCCTTTGAAGTTTCGGTCAACCTGAAACGCCCAAATATGAAGCTTATGTGTTTGATTGCATGTGTGTGTGTGTGCTCGTTCAATCGTCAAAACAACAACAAAGTCATAGTACCTGAAAGGAATTCGATCGATACATAAATGTTATTTGCGTTTTTGACCAAAATATGACATTTTACACAGATCGAGACAGTCATTGTTCACCTCGACCGCTAGCGCGGTCTCGGAGAACAATGACTGTCTCGATCTGTGTAAAATGTCATATTTTGGTCAAAAACGCAAATAACGTATAATATCAAATTCAATCAAAATCGAGAATGGGAGGTAATTGGAACGTTTGATGTATGACAAAGCGAAACGTTCAGTTTACGGTTCTTTGACCCAGTGGTCTTTCATGTTGACAGACACACAAACTGCAAGGTTTTGAAAAAAAATCGACGCTGACGTCATTCCCTGTCTACGTCACTCATTTCGTCATATAATCATTCATTCGCTTGCGGGTTCGTGGCAGGCGGAAAAAAAAATCAGCCAGATAAGTTCTCGTTATTAATTGTTTGTCTGTGCACTTAAGATACCGTTGGGTCGATATATTTGTGAATGTATTGTTTTGTCAATAACAAACGTTCCAACAACCTTCCTTTCTTGTTTTTTTTTTATTCTGCAAGGTTTTGAGATACGTTCATCATCATAATTGTCTGACTGTCTATACTTAAAAGACCGCTAGGTCGAAGTGCAGTGAATGTACCGTTTGGTTTTGTACTAGCGTTCTGACGTTTGGTTTTGTACTAAATTCAGCGTTCTGACGTTTGGTTTTGTACTAAATTCAGCGTTCTGACGTTT
>NC_090251.1:52352633-52391917 GCF_037325665.1 Littorina saxatilis
TCGGGCGGGGTGGAACACAAAGGTAAGCGTATAAAACACAAAGGATGTTATTCAGCATGTTTCAATAACTAAAAAATACTTTCGGTTAGACCAATGAAGAGAGCAAGTTAGTTCCACTACAAGTGTTCTGTCAGAAAGCGCAGTCATATTATCACTTGTATACATACGCTGTCCAGACAAAGTATCGACAGTGGAGCTCATAGAACCCTCCGTTGCCATGTTACATGTAGATCATTTCTAACTCACCATGGATTTGTCAACGACTAAAGAGTGTCCCTCCATGTTGACCTGGTATACAATGCCTGGTCTCTTTCTGTGCTGAAATGAAAAACTCTCTCTCTCTCTCTCTCTCTCTCTCTCTCTCTCTCTCTCTCTATCTCTCTCTCTCTCTCTCTCTCTCTCGCTCTCCCTCTCTCTCTCTCTCTCTTTGTCTCTCTCTCTCTCTCTCTCTCTCTCTCTATCGCTCTCTCTCTCTCTCTCTCTTTCTCTCTCTCCTCTCTCTCTCTCTCGCTCTCTCTCTGTCGCTCTCTCTCTCTGTCGCTTTCTCTCTCTCTCTCTCTCTCTCTCTCTCTCTCTCTCTCTCTCTCTCTCTCTCTCTCTCTCTCTCTCTCTCTCTTTTTTTTTCTCAGAGTTCCGTCTGTGATCATTTTCAAAATAGCATGCATTTTAACCAAACAACTCTTGATTGGAACAAACAATACACCCACTTCCTCTCACGCTTGGAACTTGCAATAACCACGTTAGCATAAAAATCCATCACGAAATCTGTGGTGTTTCCGATAACACCGCTCCATTTCAGCATTCTCTGACAATAATAGTCTTGTTTGTTTGGTTTGGACGTTTGGTTTCCTCTCTCTTTATTTATTTTGTTTTCATGATTTCATGCAGTTTTATTGTTAATGGCACACAGAAAATGAAAGCATTTCTTTTTAATCACACCAGGACGGATGTCAAACAACACGCACTCCACTAGCGCGGGAAAAGCGATTTGAATCCGAGAAAACCATTTGTCCGTTTCCGGTTGGGTTTTAGAAGCGGCTCTGACAAAGCATAAACCTCGGATTAACAAAAAGTGAGGTCACTAAAGCAGAGGATTTTAAGGGTGTCACACACAAGCAATTTAGAGCTTGTTCGAAGTGTTTCCTCAATTTAGTGAGTTCTGCTGTACCAGATAACACGTGTTTGTTTGCTGTTTTTTGGGGGGGTATAAATATACTTTATTTCACCTCAAACTTATATGCGTGCATACTATTTTCTATTTCAACGTTATTTTAGCACCAAGTGGTGTGTATATTTTTGCCCAGGTCTACAGTATTTTGGCAATACTATATGTGTATAATTCTTTTTGTGCAGGTCAACTGTACTTTTTCATTAACTGATGTGTAATATATGGAGGTTCTAAATAGTATGCATATTTTTGGCTAAGCGTGCACTATTTTTAAGAGTAGACACACGTAATTGTGTTCTATGCAAAAATAGCGCTTCAGGAATCTTTTTTGGAATATTCTGTTACCATATCTGCAGCCCTCTCCGATTTCTCTCTATCCCTCACCCGCCCTCTGTCTTGTCTTGTCTTGTCTTGTCTTGTCTTGTCTTGTCTTGTCTTGTCTTGTCTCTCTCTCTCTCTCTCTCTCTCTCTCTCTCTCTCTCTCTCTCTCTCTCTCTCTCTCTCTCTCTCTCTCTCTCTCACTCAGGATTTAGGACAAAGCTGTGTTTGACAGACAGAAGTTTGTCGTGCAACATGTAATTCCTGCAGCTTCAGTTATCCAGTCTCAGACATTCTAAGTGCTATCTGGGAATCCCTGCTGGCATGTGTTAATCCGCTGGTAATCCTGACCGCGAGTTGTTTTAAATCTGCAGGGACAGAGACAGAACGGATGGACAGTTTATTTGGTCTTATTGTAAATGTCACTTCATGGCAGCTGAGCGTTAAGTTTTCACCATGCAGTAGTGAAGCAGAATACTACTTTTTCGAACAGAAAAAGGAAAACCAAGTGAAATAACTCTAACCTCGAAGTGGATGCTTTTTTGTTTAAACTGTACTTTTTTTGTTTTAATGTAAAGCAGTACATAATTATTTGCGTAACAAATACATGAATGAACGAATACAGTCCACTGATAACTACATGAGGATATGAACGAACACACAATGTGCAAATTGAAGACTGACAGCCAGACAGGAGCTGAAACGTAACCTTTCTTTTGACGGTTATAAGTCATGAAGATAATCTTTCGGAGTGGCTGGTGTTTTTTTTGCAACTAGATACTTTTTATTGGCTATTCCACATGGGTCTGTTGTGATACCGTTTGTTACCAGTGGTTCCTCTCCGGGGTGTACTATAAATCCATATTCGTAATACCGACTAAAAGCAAAAATTAAGTTCATACCACAGGAGTTCTTGAAATCGTTTCTCCCTTTGCTCTTGTACAAATGTGACCATAAAAATACAGTAGCTTTATTGCAGAGACTTCCTTTGGAGGTTTACAGTTTGTGGATGCGTGAAATGAATCAGGCAATGGAGGAAACGTGTGTTCATTCAAATGTAGGGCCTATTCGAAGCTAAAAGTTGAGGGTAAAACAAAAACTTCCATCTGCCTCTGTCCTTCGGTCTGTATGTCTGTCTGTTTGTCTCTGTCTGTCTGTCTGTTTGTCTCTGTCTGTCTGTCTGTCTCTCTCTCACTATCTCTCTCTCTCTCTCTCTCTCTCTCTCTCGTCTAGCTTTCATTCAACAGAACAACAGGAAGGACTGGGATTCCACGCAGATCACTGAGAACCTCCAAATAAAGTCATTAACAGCAACAAAGCGCTAATGTACTCGATCAATGGCCAACGGCTACTCGAAATTTATTGCCGCCAAGACAAAACTGCTTTTAATCCCACAGAAAGGGCACGTACAACAGTGATGTTTTTGTCATACCTAAAATAAAATTACATCACAGAGCTTCAATACAATGAATGCAATTAATTGTGCACAATGCAGTCACAACCATGACCGAAAACAAGAAAACTAGTGCTGGTGTTTGGTTACAAACTGTTCTGAAATCGAGTGCAGACAGTCACGGCAAGTTCAGGGAAAACAACCTGACTGTGTATGTGTGCTTTGAAGTTGTGACACACAAGTCATACTGTGAACAGCCCATATCGTGAAACAATAATAGCTGACAATCTAACTCACCGTCCACTTTTGTTTCAAAGTTTTTGACGGGCGCAGTGGCGAGGTGGTAAGACGTCGGCCTCCTAATCGGGAGGTCGTGAGTTCGAATCCCGGTTGCTGCCGCCTGGTGGGTTAAGAGTGGAGATTTGTCCGATCTCCCAAGTCAACTTATGTGCAGACCTGCTAGTTACTTAACCCCCTTCGTGTGTACCCGCAAGCACAAGACCAAGTGCGCACGGAAAAGATCCTGTAATCCATGTCAGAGTTCGGTGGGTTATAGAAACACAAAAATACCCAGCATGCCTCCCCCTAAATCGGCGTATGCTGCCTGAATGGTGGGGTAAAAACGGTCATACACGTAAAAATCCACTCGTGCTAAAAACATGAGTGAACGTGGGAGTCTAAGCCCATAAACAAAGAAGAAGAAGATGTTTCAAAGTTTGTCCAGGTAACGTGCTCAAAATAGGTGTGTTAATGTTGCGACGATGTCATAAGGTGAGCGTGGACATGACTGAGTACAGTGAACAAGTGCAACCATTTTTCAAAACAACACATTGAACCCTTCCCAGCCGGATGTGAAATAACCTTTAGAGCATGAAGGAACACATTACGAAAAAGCACGGAAGTGTTCTCTCTCTCTCTCTCTCTCTCTCTCTCTCTCTCTCTCTCTCTCTCTCTCTCTCTCTCTCTCTCTCTCTCTCTCTCTCTCTCTCTCTCTCTCTCTCTCTCTCTCTCTCTCTCTCTCTCTCTCTCTCTCTCTCTCTCTCTCTCTCTCTCTCTTACACATACACACACACATACACGCGCGCATACGCACAACCACACACACACAAACATATTCCCCTCCCTCCCCCCCTCCCCCCCCCTCCACACACACATACAAGACTCATCATCATCACCTCGACCAGCAATCTCATCCAGTCGGTGGTGATAGCGCTGAATGGCATACCAGCTTCATCGCCCGTCCCCAGAGGGAGACAGAGTTGCGTTCACACAGCATTGCAGTGACAAGGCGCCAAGGACAGCTCGCTATCGTTCGTCGAGCTTCACGTGCTCCTGGCACTTTAGACGAGCTTGGGACAGTGGCGTGCATGGGGGGATGAAATGAGGTGCGGTCTGGCAACTGGGGGAGTATATGACGGCTTACTAGTGCCAAAACCTCATAATTGTAATTACCATTTTCACGTGTTTATTACTAATTTTCCCGGGAAAATTACTAATTTTCCCGGAATAATTACTAACTTTCACCTGTTAATTACTAATTTTTAGTTTTGGCTCACTTCCTGAAGGATTGCTAGTTCCAAAACTAAAAAATTAGTAATTTTCCCATGAAAATGAGTAACTAACAGGTGAAAACAGTAACTGACAGCGTTAATTAGTAATTATCACGTGATAATGGGTAACCCCAGGTTTTGGCACTAGTAAGCCGTCATAGGGCTTACTAGTGCCAAAACCTCATAATTGTAATTATCAAGGGAAAATTAGTAATTTTCCCTTGATAATTACAATTTTCACGTGTTAATTACTAATTTTCCCGGGAAAATTACTAACTTTCACCTGTTAATTACTAATTTTTAGTTTTGGCTCACTTCCTGACGGATTGCTAGTGCCAAAACTAAAAATTAGTCATTTTCCCGTGAAAATTACTAATTATCCCGTGAAAATGAGTAACTAACGAGTGAAAACAGTAACTGACAGCGTTAATTAGTAATTATCACGTGATAATGGGTAACCCCAAGTTTTGGCACTAGTAAGCCGTCATAGGAGTAGTCAGTGAAATAGCCTGAGGGCGAGTTTCAATGGTCGACCCTAGTCTTGTCTGGTTAGTCCACTGCGCATGTCACTCGGGTCGCTTTGCTGAAACGTGGTCTGGTCGAATCACATTCATCCAAAATGGCCGTCGCTAGATGGATGTTCTTGGCGTTACTTAACGATCAAACAAACTCACATAAACAAACTCAATATCCACCAATTCGTCTTCGCAAAGATAGCCTACACTACATCAAACTAGTTGTCAATGCAGAATGTGCTTTCCACCGTCTAAAGTTTGTCTCGTAAGTAAAACATCATTTTTGGATTTGGGGGTAGGGGGTGGAGTGAGAACCGGGTATGGGAGAAGAGTGGAAACGATATGTCACAAGGAAGTCACAATATTACTGAGTTTCACACATTGACGAGTTTTGACAAGTCTAGGTCACGTTATATAGGGCCTATAAGCGTTCGCTTGAATTCGTGTCCCTATTCGTGTCCAGTTTATAATTGCACCTTGTTTGAATTGAATAAGATCTTGTTTTAACTAAGAGTTTTGAAAAGCAAGAAAATGGACGAGGCCTAGGACCTGTGTATATGGCTTTACGACATCACTTTCTACCACGCCTCTGACATTAGCGTCAGTAGTCGTGCGTGTTTGTTCGTAAAACGTTGATTTGACAAGCTAACCAGTGGGGCGCTCATTTTGACCCCATGGGACCTGTTCGCTATTTGACGAGCTGGAAAGTAGTACTTGTACGAAGTTCCTGTTTATATCCCCCAACTGGACTAAAAGGCTTTTAGCCGATGACAGTAAAAACACAACTTAGTCCTGATATTCTCTCTCTCTCTCTCTTCTCTCTCTCTCTCTCTCTCTCTCTCTCGCTAGCTCTCTCTCTCTCTCTCTCTCTCTCTCTCTCTTTCTCTCTCTCTCTCTCTCTCTCTCTCTTTCTCTCTCTCTCTCTCTGTCTGTCTGTCTGTCTCTCTCTCTCTCTCTCTCTCTCTCTCTCTCTCTCTCTCTCTCTCTCTCTCTCTCTCTCTTTCTCTCTCTCTCTGTCTGTCTGTCTGTCTCTCTCTCTCTCTCTCTCTCTTTCTGTGTCTCTCTCTGTCTCTGTCTTTGTCTCGCTCTCTCTCTCTCTCTCTCTGTTGCTGTATTTTTTTTTTCGCGGGTTGAAGTCTGATGTACCCACATGTCGAGTTTTCGGGAACAGTGCACATGCGCTAGTTATTATGAAAGTGAAGAAACAAAAATATTAGAGGCCGTATCATTGTTACCCCCCCGACCCCCCCTCACCCCTTCCCCCCTCCTGCTCATTATATTTAGTCAAGTTTTGACTAAATATTTTAACATCGAGGGGGAATCGAAACGAGGGTCGTGGTGTATGTGCGTGTGTGTGTCTGTGTGTGTGTCTGTGTGTGTGTGTGTGTAGAGCGATTCAGACTAAACTACTGGACCGATCTTTATGAAATTTGACATGAGAGTTCCTGGGTATGAAATCCCCGAACGTTTTTTTCATTTTTTTGATAAATGTCTTTGATGACGTCATATCCGGCTTTTCGTGAAAGTTGAGGCGGCACTGTCACGCCCTCATTTTTCAACCAAATTGGTTGAAATTTTGGTCAAGTACTCTTCGACGAAGCCCGGGGTTCGGTATTGCATTTCAGCTTGGTGGCTTAAAAATTAATTAATGACTTTGGTCATTAAAAATCTGAAAATTGTAAAAAAAATTAAAAATTTATAAAACGATCCAAATTTACGTTTATCTTATTCTCCATTATTTGCTGATTCCAAAAACATATCAATATGTTATATTTGGATTAAAAACAAGCTCTGAAAATTAAATATATAAAAATTATTATCAAATTTTTTTTTTCGAAATCAATTTAAAAACACTTTCATCGTATTCCTTGTCGGTTCCTGATTCCAAAAATATATAGATATGATATGTTTGGATTAAAAACACGCTCAGAAAGTTAAAACGAAGAGAGGTACAGAAAAGCGTGCTATCCTTCTTAGCGCAACGAATACCCCGCTCTTCTTGTCAATTCCACGGGCACTGCCTTTGCCACGGGCGGTGGAGTGACGATGCTACGAGTATACGGTCTTGCTGCGTTCAGTTTCATTCTGTGAGTTCGACAGCTACTTGACTAAATATTGTATTTTCGCCTTACGCGACTTGTTTTTAATTTTCGTTCGAAGAAGAGTTCCAATGACGTCCGACAAATACCAACAAATACGCAGCAGCAAAGGAGAGCTTTCGATCCCAAAGCTGCAGTAACAACTGGTCTTTAACAGCCAGAATTGATCAGCTTTGAGCGACAAATCGTTTGATGATCAAAACCAAACACCTCATAGAATGGTGAAGAAAAGAGAGAGATCGATGTGGCCTAAGTCAACAGACAAGGGTTTTGTATGCCCCATAATGAAAACATGTGCTGAAAGATGCTGCGAATACAACTCCGGCAGCGCGTTGTAATCATTTCTTGTGTCGTTTGTGGCGTCTTCTTTTCTGTTCTGTCTGGCTTTGTATTCCCACAGGCAGACAGACAGACACGCACGCACGCAGCCGGAATGCTACCTGCACAGAGTTGAATTTTCCCCCTTAATTAAAATCACTGATTAACGAAGGTGTTTTTCAAGGGGAAAAGTCCACTCTCCACAGAAAGTAAGAAGGTTGCCGTTGATCCAAATGTGTCAAATAAAAGAATACCCTTATTCTGTGCAAAACGAGGGACTCATCCGGGGCGATAGACATGTGATTGTGTATGGAGCAATGAAGGCCTCTTTAACCCGCTGGTGGACACATATCAGGGCAGACGGAGGCAGAGCAGAACAAATGGTCTAGCAAGTTGTTAGGGTATTCTCCGCGGGGCAATAAATTTCAACCTTCTTCGACAAAAATGTCCAAAAGACTACTGTGCTTCAGAGGGGGCACCTTTCCCTTGGAGCACCAGGGCTGAGAGTGTTGTGATGAAGATAGATCCACGAAGCCCCAGGAATGCCGTAAGCCTGGGCCTTGCCCGAGTTTCCGAGTTTCCGACTTTGTCGACATTGCAGTGGCTTCGTCTCAGACTAATCCCAGGATTTGTACTAACCTTCCTGTTTTGTTTTCGCCGTCCTGAGCTGTCGAGACAAGTTATGTTCTGCTTGGCCTCAAAAGTAAATTGGGAATCATGGAACTTTTGCTTCTGTTGTATGCACCTTCGCTGGAATGATGCGGCATTGCCGTAGTGATAGTTCGGAAAGTGGGTCAGACGATAGAGAATCAGTGTCTTAGCGAATAATTGGAAGAGAAATGCAACTATGAGAAGGGGTGAGGGGTAACGAGCGAGAGACAGACAGAGAGAGACTGAGACAGAGACAGCGATAGCGTAAATGTATGTCATCTAAAGGCCGCTTGCTGTACACACACATACACACACACAGTGCGCGCGCACACACGTACACACACACCACACACGCACGCACGCACGCACGCGCACGCACGCACGCGCACACACACACACACACACAGACAGACAGACAGACAGACAGACACACACACACACACACTCACACACACATGCACGCCCCCCCCCCTCAACACACGCACGCACACACACATGCACACACATATCTTTGAACTCCCTCGTGTCTTTGTGAAAGGTTATTGTTTAATACCAGGCCAGCCTTCAGGCAAGCCGAAATCATCGAGGTAGACATATAGCGCACTGACCTTTTGTCCATAGTTGCGAATAAGGCTCACCCGAACACGGCAATCTTGCGGACATCGCGTACCCTCTCTTGCCTGCATAATCTGTCGCGTCCAGTGTCATAGTATCCCTAGACTTGCTGAATTGTTGATGTGAAGGGACGGTCTTTGGCACCAACGCGTTCACAATGTTCGCCTGACTATGGGGCATACATGACATTTGTGACCCTCCACCACGAAATGGGTCGCATGTCACCTTGCGCGGTTCTGCGCTCGGCTTAATATAAGTCCGGGGAGTGTCTAGTAACAGTGTGAGGGTCACCTTAGTCACAGGCTTATAACCCAAACAGTTTTCGCTCTTTTCTAAAACGGTTTTCACCACTGGATAGAGCATAAAAAACTCGTCAGAGAAATATAAAAATATGAAAATCATACAAAGGTGACATGTGACTCATTCCGTGGTGGAGGGTCACATTTTCTCTCTCTCTCTCTCTCTCTCTCTCTCTCTCTCTCTCTCTCTCTCTCTCTCTCTCTCTCTCTCTTCTCTCTCTCTCTCTCTCTCTCTCTCTCTCTCTCTCTCTCTCTCTCTCTCTCTCTCTCTCTCTCTCTCTTTTTCTCTCTCTGGCATTTTTTTCTGCAGACTTTCATTTTATTCCGCGTCTTTCTGCCCTAACCTCCAACCCTTCTCCCAACACACACTTTATGTATAAGTTACGTAGAGGTTACATGCCGAGTCTCAGTGATTATCAAAAATAATGGTCGAAGTTAGCGGATCATGAAAAATGCGAGCTTCAGCGAGCTTTTTCATGACCGCGAACTGAGACCATTATTTTTGATAATCACTGAGACGAGGTATGTAACCTCTTTATTCCTCCTTTCTTCAGTTATTCAAAGAAAAGAGGAGTTTTTGTGCGAAAGTTTGATCGAATCATATTCACCCAACCAGTCTACCTGCGCAGGCGATCGATTAATGCGCGGTTGTATAGTTCCGTGCAAATCATTCAATTTTGTTAACACTTCTTGTCAGTTTCCATGTTTTGAACTAAAATCAAGTACACAGTTATGTTGTCATTCTGCTGTGGCGGTAAAGGCAGATAGTATGTGTTCTGTTCATGTTTTGGTATCGCTCAGGAAATGTTCTTTCCTCGAATGTGACTAGCAGACGAAGTTTTACACCCGTGTTCCAACGTTAAAAACTGTATGAAGTTCAGTTTTCTGGAGCAAAATAGTGTATGAAACCGCTGCATGTTCTTTAAGTTGATTAAATGTTTGCAATTGATTGCGTGTGATCTGTTTATAAAATGAAATATCATTGTTGAAAACTGACCGTCGGATTGCAGTCTTGTCGATGCAGCCGAAATCTGGAAGGGGAACTACTTGTGTCGCTAGACAAAGTATGAGAGTTACTTTTCCTTGGAATCTTGCTAGCGATAAACGATTGTGCACGGCAGATCTGCATTCAGAAAACAACCAAACTCATGGATTTTATATTGAGATTCATGTGTTCAAGCCTGTAGTTGCTGGTTTAAATGCGGTATGGTTGTATTGTTTGCTCCAGAAATGTATATTTTGTACATTAGAGTGTTCTGAACTTTTGAGTCGCAAAAAGTAGATCCATAATGTGTACAGTCTCTACCCATGAGCTATCGAGGATTCAGGCCCGTTGTTGGGTAAGTGATTTTGGTTGTTGGGTAAGTTACCGAAAAATAACTAGCCCTACAAGTTTACAGAGAGAAAGAAGCAGAGGGGGGAATAAAGCTCCGTCCATCCATGGTATCGCCTGATATTTTGTCGAGACTGGGTCAATGAATATGATGACGTCACTCGAGGCTTTGCGTGTTTCCCCTCCATTTTCTTTCAAACCCTGTTCGTTCCGTGTTGCGTCTGCTTTTTGTTGTCTTTTGTGTTCTTTTCCTGATGAAGCTTCCAGAAGCGAAAATTCGTAATCGTCTTGTGTCGTCTTTGTATTGGTGAGTACAGTAATCCTTTGTTTTTTAACTTTGTTCATCTTACCACAGTCACTTCGTTGTTTAGATTTCAAAACGTCTTTGTTCTCTATTCACATTGCAGCTGTGAAATAATCAGTCTTGTGTCTCGGTCGTGTAGGTACAGAGTTTGCTTCTGCAATCATTGTGTTCGTGTTGATGACGGCTTCATAAGACAAATCAGCGCATCTATCGTGAGGAAGATGTTTATGTACAAATCACCGAACCCAACCCATTTTATGTGTGCATTTTTCTGAAGAATAAACTGCATGTGGTTAATTTCATCCGTTTAATGCTTGTCGAAACGAGCCATAAGGCTTTAGAATAAAAGATTTCACGCATTGCTTGGCCATCTGATCACAGATGAGGTCGCAGTTTGTAGGTTGAATCTATGAATCGGCCAGAGATAGATCTGCATTTCTGGTACGACCTTCCAGATTATCAACAGCGGGTTCATGGTCGGAATCAAGAGGTCAAATTTGCGTGGCTCCCAATCATTTCATAAAAGTTTTCCATTTTCTTGTTTCTGCGGCTGCGCAAGTTATTTTGCCTAGGTCATGGCCGAACTTTAGGCCTACGGAGAAATATCGCTGGATATTTTCTCCTGAGACAAAGAAGGGAAGTCATGTTGTATTATCTCCTATTAACGAAACAGCTTCCCTCGTTCACTCTCATTCCTCCATAGTAACCTTCTCCGCTTCCTGGTTCATGTCTCATTCCTCACGTTTCTTTGCACGGCCACACGGAACAGGGCCGAGGAAGAAACGTGGCAGCCCCCGAGCATATACCCCAGGCCAATGTGGCCCAAGACGGCGTTCTCAACCTCTTGGACATCAGCAAAGACGTGCAAGCTCCGGGGCACCACCCCCCCCCCCCCCCCACCCACCTAAACCCTCCTCCCCGCCTTCACTTGGCGATTAGGTTGGTAGACTTGGGGCAGTATGAATCTCTGTTTTACCCTGTGGGATCCTTCTCAATTCAATGTACAGCTCCGTGCTGTTGATAAGGCTAGAGGGGTCACAGGGAAGACGGACAGTTTTCCATAGGGTCCCAGGATGACGTCCTCGACGTTTTAGGCATCGTCCATGACGTGAAAGACCTTGGGGCGAGCGTGACCTGTGGTGATGAGCTCACCGGGGACGAGCAGACTCTGTCCTTCCTTCACCCCTCCCCACTCTTCCTGTGTGACTCTCTCTTTCTATCTGACTGTCTGTCTGTCTGCCTGTCTGTCTGTCTGTCTGTCTGTCTGTCTGTCTGTCTGCCTGTCTGTCTGTCTGTCTGTCTGTCTGTCTGTCTGTCCCTCTGTCTATATCTGTCTGTCTGTCTGTCTGTCTGTCTGTCTGTCTGTCTCTCTGTCTGTCTGTCTCTCTCTCTCTCTCTCTCTCACACGTGTGTGTGTGTGTGTGTGTGTGTGTGTGTGTGTGTGTGTGTGTGTGTGTCGAAGGGGGGGGGGGGGTCACGAAGCTTAAAGTGAGAGAGAGAAAGAAAGGGAGAGAGAGAGAGAAAAAGAACAAGAGAGAGAGAGACAGAGAGAGACAGAGAGAGAGAGAGAGAGAGAGAGAGAGAGAGAGAGAGAGAGAGAGAGAGAGAGAGAGATATGGAAACATGTTTTCTTTGAACCCGATGCTACACATTTACCACTGGTATGGAGATAAATCGTTGTCCCATCCTCATATCTTGACACTGATGTCGCTCCGTTTGATAAAAAACAAACCAGGGCTAAAAATCACATTTTAAGGGGTATTTTTGTACACATTACTTTCCATCCAAATACGCTACTTGTTTTAATGATGGGTATTAGTTCCATCTAGTTCGCAAGAAAGCAAATTGAACCCTGAATTAACAATGAATCACGATTCTCCCCAAACATTCTGATTATTTTAAGTACCCCTGTTGTAAAATGCAAAAGGAGAACGGTCTACAACCTGCACGCATGGCAACCTATTTATTTAATAGTCGATTTATTGAAAGAGACTATTTCGAGGAGCCAATTTGTCCAGGGCGAATTCAGAACTCTTGATCCGAAATGTCGACAGATAAATCTTCAAGACATATAGGTTTAACCTGTTCTGGTTCGGAGAACAATCTCAGTAACTTTGCCCAAGCTAATCATTTGTCGGTCGATACGCACAGCTCACAAACACTTGAATTAATGTGGAGTACTCCTGCCATTAAAAAGAAACAACGGTCTTCGGCCCTCGCCCTTGCGTGAAGTATCAATTCTGCCAAAAAAACCCGACTGTGTTGTGGAACGGAACCTTTGACCTATAATGTGTTAAGATGTGTAATCCTGGTCGGAGACTTGGACCTAGATTGTGTAAAGGGATTTAATCCCGGTCGAGGTATGAAGTCACACGTACAACCAACGAGGTCATACATGAGACGTCTTCCTGATCTTCCTTGAGCTGGAATCGTAAAACGTGGTTGAAAACTAAATGCGATGCTTTAGAAATGGATTGCTTTTGAATAAGCATAAATTATTGTATAAATTCAGTTCACAGATTCAGGAATGCTAATGCTTACCGTTTCCTGTATCTTAGGTTAACAATTTTAAGACACTGTTCCACATCTTGAAAAGGTCTTTTTGTCGTGTGTGTGTTTTTTTGTTTTTTGTTTTTTTGTTCACTGAATATTCTTACCTCTTTTCACCACGTCCATTTCTCAACCGTGCTTTGTTTTTCGTTTTCAGCGACGACTTTCGTATTCTTACGACATGGTAAATATGAAAAACAAACCATAAGCGAGAAAGGGACGTCCTCATGCTCCATATAGCTTTTATCATACTGGTCTAAATCTGTCGGCGTTCAAAAAAGGACTGGCGATAAAACGAGAACTTTTCGCCAAATGGCGACCATGGTCGGATACGGCACTCCGGCAGAAAGTCGTGGGCTTGTTCCAATACGAGGGGTGTACCTAACGCCCACATCAGCTATTTTCAGCGTTGTATGGTTGCGTGAGTCTTCGAGAGATCCGTGACAGATTACTCCTCCTCCTCTTCCTCAATTGTCCGTTACCACCGGCAAACCTCCCTCCTAAACCCCCATCAGAATGACAGATTGAAAAGTTGGACACGTACAGTGCAAAGCTAGCTGCACACACCCTACAGCGACCAGAAAACACCGCAGACTGTCCAAATAAAAAAAGAGGTAATAAAGCAGGTCGAAGGGAGGGAATGCAAGCATAAAAAAAATCGCAGGCCCAAATCCTGGGGACAGACACAAGGCCTATCGGAACTTGCTCAAAGCGTAACAATCGACGAGGGGATTTGAGGGAGACTTGAGGGGAGGGGTGGGGTGATGGGGAGGGGTGGGGTGATGGGGAGGGGTGATGGGGAGGGGCTGAGCAAGGCTGGGGGAAAATCGAGGAGTAGAAAAGCAAAGTTTAGCCCCATGATGAAAAAAATCCACTTCAGTTCTTGTCGGGATCAAGGGCAGCCACTCTGGGCGACAAGGGCCGGTAACCGCAGTCGCCTTTGGGGAGAAGAAAGGGAGGGAGGGGGAGGGTTTAGAGGCAGGAGAGCTGCATGATGGCTTTAACACGCCCTGTCCCTGTGCTGCTGTTCAATACGTGTCTCCTGCCTGCCCTGGAGACTTCCATGCTCCCCACAACTCTATTATCTATCCCCCTCTACACCGCCCCCTCCCCCCCTTCACTCCCGAGCGTTGTTAAGCCTCGACATCGCGACAAAAAGAACCCTGAACATAATGCCAAAGACAGAGCCTGGTATATAGTCTTTGTGTCCTAGTTCTTTTGTTAACCAAGCTCTACCATTTGTGTCTGCATCTCCAAAGAACGTACCGTGTCATGCCTTTACACAATCATACCATACAGGCTGCAGATACTCCGAAACAACGTCCTATGTATCGAAACGAAACACGCTTTAACACTCACTGAGTCTTCCTACAGAAGCTTAAAGCGGTAGCAGCTAGTTGTAGCCGAGAAGCGACACATGGGTTACAACAGACTCCAAGCTCGCATGCACAGGAAGATGAAGTCTTGAAGACAAATCAGCAAACCACAGCCTGCAGAAATATCCATGTGTTCGAAAAGGAATTGTATGATAGGTTGGGAAATATTATGAGTTATTTGTAATATGCTGACTGTTAGCAAATGATAACATGATTGGTGGTGCCTTGCTGTTCCGTAAAGCACCCACCGACAAAACTCGCTTGTCGGTATGTTGTAGATAAAGAGAGTATTATCTGACAGCATTTGAAGTGTCATTCTTTACAATAAATCACGCTGATGCTGTTGATTTAAATTTTTACTTTGTCTTGTTTATTTTTAGTCTGATAAACAAAAAGGGTCCCTGCCTGAACGTTATCACATTTAGAGGGTCACCTGGAATCCGTCCTGATTGGTCAAAAAGTCATATGGGGCACTGAATTGGTAATACAACTTGTTACGCTATGCGGCGAGAATTCGAAAGACGAAATGAAAGGGCTTGGTACTCACATGCAGTACAGGTAAATGTGCTGCTCTCTCCGTACTTGACAACAAAAAAACCACCTTGAATCGTTATCCCATGCTGCCAAGAGAGAAAGAAACAAACCTAACAACCTAATACCGCGAGTTCCCATCGCCAGGACGAGACAGACGCTACGGATTCTGCTGACGTCAGCATCTCGCTCCAAACGGAATTTGCCGAATCCGCCGAGCGCCATTCTTGGCACGGAGAATCAGGAAAGGTGCAAACAGAATTTGCAAGCGTCGGTGGCTTTGCCCGGTCAAACGGAGAAAACCAATTTCCGCCGGTGTCCTCAGGAATTTGACACCCACAGGGTCCTGCTCTCTGAGCAGTAAGCTCCGACTGACCAGTGCCCAAGCCTTTGGAGAGGCCGACTATCGAAAATACATTGCCCCAGTAAGCTATGAGGAGGTTTCACGAATGTTGAGGGCCCCAAAGGGGGGTATCATCACGATCACGGGAAGGGAAATTTTAGCTTTCACGATCACAGTTGCCTTGATTTTTGTTTTCACGATCACAAACACCTTGACGAATAGAGGATCATAGAGTGATACAGCTGTGAAAATTGTACGTTGTAAATAAAATGCTTTGCATTTATGCCCATCACGATCACGAAAACAAATGACGATCACGATCACGAGACTTGATTTTTTTGTCATCACGGATCACGGGCAAAGTCCCATCACGATCACAGAAATGGAAATTTCGGCAATCACGGTCACAGAAAGGTCAAAAAACGCCAATCACGATCACGATTTTAAACCCTTTGGGGCCCTCAATGTTGTCAAGCCGTCGGTTGGTATTGAAAGGACACTAGGGCGATCTGTCTTTACTTTTTATTTTTATCTTTTTTATTTTACGAGGATTTATATCGCGCACGTATCTCACCACACAAGGCGACTCAAGGCGCATGTTACCTATTACCTATTAACCTTCGCCGTAGGTCGTGAGTACTTTAGTAACAGTCCGGATGTTTTATTTGGTATGCATTTTGTAATGGTGAAAAAGGCAACTATGTATAAATTGAACCACATTATCTTAATCGGAAAGATGTGCGTTAGTATATATAAAAAAACAAATTCGTTTTTACCGTTGGAAAGTATTTTTAATAGGCAGTTACAGATAAGAAGCATTTTTGTGTGAGTGTTCGAAGAACAAAACGTTAAAAAAAAGTTAGCTTGTTGTACTCGATAAGATGTATTTAATTCATTGTATGAGATATTGTTGATTGTTGTTATTTATTTGAATAAAATTGTAAAAAAAAAAAAAAAAAAAAAAAAAAAAAGTCCGGACTTTAATTGCGAATATCTCGAAAACTAGGTGGAATTTTGTAATGAGCTTTTGGAAATGCCTCAAACACATAAAAATCTATTATCTCCTAAACCCGCATTAAAATTGATTGACAGGTAATTAAATAAACAAAGGTCAAACATCGACTATCTTCGCAGCACGTCGTGAGTACTTATGTAACCATACTTCTAACAGTGTAAGGGAGATAATTGTGGGTTCGATGTCAAAATAAAAGCTGAGTTATGGTTCCTGTTTATTTCAGGTAGGAATTAACTTGGTGCGTAATTACACACGTAAAAGATAAATGTAAGTACAAAATCGGAAATATAATTATTTAGTTTGATAATCTAATTCAATGAAAAGCCTGATTTCTGTATTTGTTTGTTCTTGTTTTGTTTACCCGTGCATGTTTTTCCTTCTTTGAGAAGTATGGTTACATAAGTACTCACGACGTGCTGCAAAGAATGTTTTTAGCGACCTACAGCGAAGGTTAATGAGTGCCAAGCGTAAACCGACATGTTTACTGATAATGAATCAGTGGTTGTACTTTCGCTTCTTTTCTCTTGTCAATTTGTGTTCATCTTAAACTAAATCCAGCTGTGTTGGTTTTATTTCTGCACAAAGACAAGACCAAGTGTGTCCAAGTCTGTATCTTATTCTAAATTGATCATAAACCCAGACACAGACACGTATGTACAGAAACACAGACAGACACAAACACACAAACACAAACTCAAACAACCATGGCCACAGACAGACATACAGACGGACAGTCAAAAGGGGGACACAGAGAGAGGGGTAACGAAAGTTGCTGGAAACTTTAAATCCAACTGGACGTGTTGCGTTGTTGAGGAATTAGTCCCAAACCTCTTCACGGAAAAATGGATTATACGCTTCCTGCAAACAATTTCTCAACTCCCAGAAGAAAATGCTTGGTCCTTCTGTCACGATTTGAGAACTGAATTGAAAAGGGCTAGGGATGGGTGTGAGTGTATGGGGGGGGGGGGGGGGGGGGTGTTGAATTTGAAGGACGTCTACAATAAATATCTCGACGAGACTTCTTCGTTCAAAAACGAAGGAAGAGTAAGTTAACCCCACCATCCCAGAACAAAATGGTCACCAGTTTCAGCAGCAGAAATATCGTCATCATCACCCATTAGGCATAACAAAGAAAATTCAGAGTTTCCGGTTCCCCGATCGACCCAATTTGTATCCCCCTGAGCCTAGCACCTCAACATCATCATCATTATCATCGTCGTCGTCGTCATCATGATCGTTGTCGTCATCGTCATCGTCATCATCATCTTAATCTGCTGTTGCTGTTGCTTAAGATTTGCTGTAAATCGTCAAAATCATAGGCTTAATTGTCATGAATTCCTTCATGAATTCCTTCAATATCTTTCGGTGCTGGTATCTTTTCTTTTAGCTACGACAGTGTAGGGGCCCGTAGACACTGGAAACAATTGTCACTGTGGCGTGGGCTACGTCACAAGCCCTAATGACCATCCCAGCTTCGTCATCAGAAATGACCGGTCTTCAGGCCATAGCCGTTTTAACTAACACATTTCAAAAATTAAGCTCAACTAAAAACTCAAAGGGGATAATGGGGCGGGGATGATTGAGGCTAGGTCATCATGATGGCTGATGCCAACGTCCGGTCTTATCAAAGCGCCGTCTAGCGTGAAGTTTAGCCAACCTTGCAGGAATAGAAAGACAATCAGCTTTCAATGGGAATTCCATTTTGAGCGGGTTAAAATCGTCACTTGCGCGATGTGTGTGTGTGTGTGTGTGTGTGTGTGTGTGTGTGTGTGCGTGCGTGCGTGAGTGCGTGTGTGTGTGTGTGTGTGTGTGTGTGTGTGTGTGTGTGTGTGTGTGTGTGTGTGTGTGTGTGTCACGTTTTAAAGTCAAATGAATGACCTAAAACGGTCAATTACTGCTAACTGACTAACCACACCACGATCCACTCTCGCAGTCACACAAAAAGTTAGAAACAACAAAAGTATAAGTTCTAGACGTCTGTTTATATACACTAACTCTCCACCTCCCTCTTCTCGTGAAGCCAATAATGTTTTCACGACCAAGTCGTAAAACTAACAATGAAGACAACTGACAAAAGCCAGTTACAGTTTATGAAATAGAAAAAACACGCTGAACCGTGTAAAGTTAGAAAACACTTAGCTGCTCTGTAAAAAGTCTTAGCCTGTACAGGCGTTAACACTCCACGTTGTCACAACTCAAAGTTCGTCATAAAGGGTTAGAAAGATGACAAGGTGGGGGGCGTTTACGCATGGGTGCACTCAACTCTCGGTGTAGCCAGGGTCCATTCGATGAAACGCAGTGGAACATACAGGTGAAAGTTGGAGCAACACCAGTAACAGCCGTAGAACAGCAACCGTAGAACAAAGGACAGCAACAGTGTAGCCCGTCTTCAACAGCAAACAGGTAGCAGCCAGGTAGCAAACGTCCAGCAAACGTACAGCAACACCTCCAGCAACGACCAGCAACAAGCGGCGTCAACCAGCAACAACAAGCTGAAACAAGAGCAATTGGTGCAGTGACCATGCCAACAATCCCCCTTTTACCACCTTTAAACATATCTAACTTCCCCCTTCAGCGAGCACGTGGTAACTGCAAGGATAGACTTTTAATAACAACTCAAGACATTTTCTCCGCCTCTCCATATCTGCAAAAACCATATAGGCCTACAGATTACAATTTAGCGTTATAATGAGCAAGTTATACGCTATCATGGAGAAACAAAACAGAATTTACATTTCACAGACATTGACCGGTCACCAGCGTAAAGTAACGGCTAATTACCTCAACAGCTGGTAAAATGTAGCTCTCCCAAGCAAACCGCTTGAATATTTGGCTCCCGCTCGTCAGCGAAAGTATGTAGCCAAAACCCTCCTGTGCTAAGCCTTCTGTGTATTGCACTAACACTAGAAGCCCGTTGGTAGACCTAAAACAGTCTTGCAACGCGTTGGAATCCTCCAAATCTTAGTCACGGAAACAAACCAGACCTCTGTCTGCAAAAGCATGTAGAAAAAGAAAGACAGAAGGACTGGGAAGAAAGACCATGTGATCTTCCTGACCAATCAGCAGTCGCCTATCCCAGGACAAGTGATCTTCCTGACCAATCACTGGTCGCCTACCAAACACACCTATAGCATGCTTGGAACACGTGTTCTAAACCGTGAGCGAAGAATCACCCCAAATGAGCCCGCACGGTTTCCACGTGAATTTTGTGAAGGTCTAGCAGAATCTTTCCCCAATGCGGCTGCCAGCAACAGGCGCATTACGTTGCAATTTGAGAAAGGCGCCCAACAAAGAGTTTCTTTCTCAAACGTGTCACTGAAATCGTGACAGTGTGTGTGTGTGTGTGTGTGTGTGTGTGTGTGCGAGGCTGACGCTAAGTACCGGCATGTCCGTATGAGAGGGCCTTAGGTACCGTGCATAGACCTTGGCTGCACTAGGTACCGCGCTAAGTACCTGCGATGTTAAAACCCATGTACATAATACTTTTGTGTGTTGTTTATGATGTTTATATGTAGGCATGTTAGTTTGAACTACGATCCTTTATTTTCGTAAATAAGGCTCATCATTTTGTCAAGTAGTAGCGGTTTGAATTTCAAAGGTACTTAACGTATGAAATATACGTACAGAACCAACTTTTTACACACAACCTAAAAGTTCTCACTGCAGATTTAAAAATAACAGCACTCGTTCTCTTGTATCTCAATCATCATTGACAGCAAATAACTGAGTAGAAACATAGCCCTAATTGGGAGTAGTCGGGTGTTTTGACCAACGGTACTTAGTGCTTTCTGTACGGACATAGCGGTACTTAGTGCTTTCCGTACGGACATAGCGGTACTTAACGTCGCCTGCGGTTCCAAGGTTTTATTACACAGAAATAGAGATGTTGGTGGCCATATTATTTCGACCTGTATATCGGGACAGCACATTCAATTCAGACATTCATAGACAGACAGTTTGAACTACGATCCTTTATTTTTGTAAATAAGGCTCATCATTTTGTCAAGTAGTAGCGGTTTGAATTTCAAAGGTACTTAACGTATGAAATATACGTACAGAACCAACTTTTTACACACAACCTAAAAGTTATCACTGCAGATTTAAAAATAACAGCAATCGTTCTCTTGTGTCTCAAGCATCATTGACAGTAAATAACTGAGTAGAAACAATCTTTTACAAAGAATGACCAATAGTGAAGTGAATAGGCCTGAAAACAAACTTTATTAGGCATCTCTCTCTCTCTCTCTCTCTCTCTCTCTCTCTCTCTCTCTCTCTCTCTCTCTCTCTCTCTCTCTCTCTCTCTCTCTCTCTCTCTCTCTCTCTCTCTCTCTCTCTCTCTCTCTCTCTCTCTCGGTTGTATGTGTATATTAGGCAGCATTGATGTGCAAGATTATTGATAGAGGAAAGGAGCAATGCTTGGAACAAACCACTGTGTATTTTGCATACGTTTAAATATCATGTTTTCTATTTTTTTTCCTGTGATTTATGTGTACCCCCCCCCCCCCCCCCCCCATTGAAAGGGGCTGTAGGCCCATATTCAATTAAACTGTCAGTGTCAGTCTCTCTCTCTCTCTCTCTCTCTCTCTCTCTCTCTCTCTCTCTCTCTCTCTCTCTCTCTCTCTCTCTCTCTCTTTCTCTCTCCCCCCCTCTCTCTCTCTCTCTCTCTCTGTCTTTTCCATAATATATTTATAGTATTCTCTCACTCCTTTATTTATTTATATGGGAGATTTCTATAGCGCTTGACGTTCTCTAAGCGCTGTACATACTCTCTCTCTCTCTCTCTCTCTCTCTCTCTCTCTCTCTCTCTCTCTCTCTCTCTCTCTCTCTCTCTCTCTCTCTCTCTCTCTCATAATTGCTACATGTTCGATTGCTACCAGCTTGTATTTATTATTACCTGCATAGTATGCATTTGATTTTATGAATAACCACATATGTATGAGTCATCTTCATCATTATCATCATCGTCATCATCATCATCATCATCGTCATCATCATCATCATCATCGTCATCTTTATTATCACGTGCTGCAGTTTTCCGACCTCCTTGACTTTTTAACTTTTTATTTTTTTATATTTTTTTTATTTTTTTTAATTATATTATTGTGTGTCTATGCGTCCCAAGGACAGATTGTAAGAAAAGGCGTAGCCTTAAATCTTAATCCTTGTTAAATAAAGTTCAATTCAATTCTCTCTCTCTCTCTCTCTCTCTCTCTCTCTCTCTCTCTCTCTCTCTCTCTCTCTCTCTCTCTCTCTCTCTTTCGCTCTCTCTCTCTCATCTCTCTCTCTTTCTTTTATATCTCTCTCGCTCTCTCTCTCTCTATTACATAATATATATTTATAGTATTCTCTCCTCACTTTTTCCGTCTCTAGCTCACGTTCCCTCTCCCCCCCCTACCTCTACCTCCCTTATCTCATAATAAGCGTGCGCGCGCAACGACAGTAAGAGAGAGAGGCACAGAGAGATAATGTCGTATTCTAAATTTATTGATAGAGGAGAGAAATGTATTATAAGATAAGAGAGAGAGGTAGGAGGGGGGGGGGAGAGAAAGAGGGACCATGAGAGATACAGAGAGCGTGAGGGGAGAAGGAATACTATTAGTATCACTATCAATAAATTATGGGAGAGAGAGAGAGATAGAGAGAGAGAGAGAACTCGAACTCGAACTCGAAAACTTTATTACCGAGGGATGATAGCATTAGGTCCATATGGTCCTTTCTTACAGCTAGTCCCTACTATAATACACACATGAAACAAAGAACAAATAATGAAGAATGAAAACATTAAACAAAAAATCAAATAAAACAAAATTATGTGGGGAAAAGTATAACAAAATAAAAATAAAAAAAGTCAAAAGTGTGCTTGTTAATGGAAGCATACTATACACTTTCTCTTTCACACACACTCGCACAAATTGTACACCGACTTAGTCGTTAGAGAGGTGCTTTCGGAGCTGTCTTTTAAAAGAAGATAATGACAGACATGACTTGATATTTACAGGTAGTGAATTCCAAAGGAACGCACCAGAATAAGAAAAACTAGTTTTAAACAAATCGATGCGGGGCCTTGACAAGGCAAGGTTATTTCGAGTGTTTGAATAATATGACGGAGATGATTTGAAGAGTTGTATAAGATATGTTGGGGCGTCCTTATAGACGACTTTATACATAAATGAACATTTATTATACAAAAGCTGCTTTTTTAAGCTTAACATCCCAATACTTTTCATCTTTTCCTTTGTAGAAAGAGATGGACTGGGCAGAACTAGTTTAGCAGCTCTACGCTGGAGCGAGTTCAGCTTCTTCAAGTGAACTTCACTACACCCGTCCCATACTATGGAAGCATAATCAATATGGGGTTTTATGTGGGCATTGTAAAATAGTTTCCTTGTGTCTAGATTAATAATGCTTTGTAACTTTGACAAAAGAAACAGGTTTTTAGCAATTTTTTTGCAGATTCCATTGATGTGAGTCTGCCATTTGAGATTATTATCAACAGTAAGTCCCAGTAAACGGTGCTCAGCTACTTGCTCAATGGAGTGCTCATTTAGGGACAGACTCAGAGTCATTTCTGAAAGTTGATGTTTTTGGCGAGTGCTGATTATCATAGACTTTGTTTTAACTGGATTAATAAGCATACGATTTGCAGAACACCACTCAGAAACATCGTTTAGGCTCTGTTGTAATTTGTCTTGAATTTGTGCAGGGCTTTTCCCTGTTGCATGTAAGGTAGTATCATCTGCTAACATATGACACTCAACAGATTCGGACTGTAGGTACAAGGGCAAATCATTTATATACATGCAAAATAATACAGGTCCTAAAACAGACCCCTGTGGCACTCCACATTTCACAGTGCCCTGAGAAGAGTACGTATCGTGTACGTATACAGATTGAACCCTCTCTTTAAGATAAGAGTAAAAAAAAGCGACAGTGCTAGAACTTTTCAAATAACACTTTAATTTCTGTAGAAGGATCTCGTGATCCACGAGGTCAAAAGCTTTTTTTAGGTCCAAGAAAACATCACCAGAAATGTCTAACCTATTGATGGATGAGTACCATGAATCAGTTAATCTGGCAAGGGCAGTGTTACATGAATGTTGAGAGCGAAAACCAGACTGAAGTTGATGCAAGAGATTGTGGTCCTCCAAATAAGTAACCAGATGTTTTTGAACATGCCTTTCAAGAGGCTTAGATAATACAGATAACAAAGATATAGGTCTAAAATCATTTAAGTCTTGAGAACCTTTTTTCTTTGGCAAAGGTATGACTTTCGCTTTTTTAAATTCTTTTGGAAAATCATTGTGTTGAATACATAAATTATAAACATAAGTCAGAGACTCTACTATATAAGGAGTAGACAATTTTAATAATTTATTACTTATTTCATCAAGTCCGGAAGACTTTTTATTTTCTAACCTTGCTATGTACTGGCCAACTTCATGGATGGCCATTATCGGAATAACAAACGCATCCGTGTTTCTTAATTTTTCATCACAGAACATCTGCAAGCGTTCACAACAGGAATGTGGTTCTGTACCTGGAGATTTTGAGTGAGAATCTACCAGTGATTCAGCAACGGACAAAAAATAATCGTTAAAGTCGTTGGCCTTTATATTCTGAGGAATACTACTATTTTTTGAGGAGTTGCCTTTTAAAAACGTGTTCAGGGCGCGCCAGACTTTTGAAACATCTTTGTTGTTACCCACAAGTTTATCAAAATATGATCGCTTCGCGTTTCTCACAAGATTCTTTACTCTGTTACGCGCTTTTTTATAATCTTCAAATAATTTGTTTGTCTTTAACTGGTCGCGATACGCCATTGCTTCGATGATATCAATGGTTAACCAGGGAGGAAGTTTAGGATGTCTTACTCGTTTCCGCCTCACAGGTGCATGTCGATTTACCACATCGATAAAGAGGGAATACCAGGCTTCAAGTGCCTCGTTAGGATCGGTATAATTAAGCACAGAAGCAAAAGGTGTACAATTCAAATCATTAAAGAAGAGACCTTGATTAAAATGTTTAAAAGACCTGTATGAAATATATGTGTGACCTTTTGATTCTGCCTTGGGTATTTTCATCAATTTGGAACAGCTTACAGGACTATGATCACTTACACTAAGGTCGGATACACAGGCACCCAAGACTGTGTCCGGATTATTCGTATAAATATGATCGAGCAATGTAGATGTCGTTGAAGTTACCCTTGTGGGTGACTTTACAAGCTGTTTAAGCCCAAATAACTGAGTAGTTGATTCCCAGCTGGGATGGGACTTTAACATGTCTATGTTAAAATCGCCAAGTAGCATAACGTCAGCATTGTGTTTGCTCTTATTATAAACATTGTCTAACATTTGTACAAAATGATCATACCACTCAAAATTTGCCGCAGGATTTCTATAAAGAAAACACACGAATTGAGGGGCCATTGATTTACTGGGTTTGAGTTCTAACCAAATGCATTCTACTGCGCTGGGTTCCAGGTCTATGCGTCTACGCGTAATGTGTTTAATTGAGTCATGAATATATACCGCGATTCCGGTCTGCCCTTGGATTTCTGGGTCTCGCCTTTCAACACAATAATCAACAATCGCGATATCATTATCGGAAACCCTGGAATCTAATCTTGATTCAGTAATACCAAATAAATGATAATTCGGAGACGCTTTTTCAAGGAAGGCACATACATCATGAACCTTATTATAGAGGTGATACACATTTAAATGACCAACACTGAGCATAATACAACAAGGAATAAACACACACAATGATAACTAACACATACACAATAAATGTTACGAAAAAAGCCAAACAACAACTGTCACGAAAAAAGCAAAACGACAGTCAGTTCAAACTATAAACACAAACAACAAATTTATGCCGGCAGTCTTGCAACACAATAAGTATATGGTAAAGTTTCACAATAGCGTCACGCACCTCTGCGCTGACACTCGACTTCAAACGAACGAGCTCAGTGAGCCTGACACAAACACAACACCGTTCAGGCGAAGCGGGCAGATTACACGGATTACGTGGCAGTCACCACTCACACACGCTGGAGGGAATATAGTCTTCAATCACGCCCTCGCAGATTTCCACATGAAACTTAGACAAGTGTTCTCCGAATGTTAGTGAGGATCCGAGTCAACACAGCACCACTGTCACATTTCAATGTGGCAAGAGCAGTAACATGTAGATATCGACTGTCCGCTCAGTAACAATGGAACTTTTGTTTGTACGGTTCTGATACGGCTGAATACAGCCACTTTTTCTTATAACAAAAGAGTGAAAACCACAAGAACACTACACTGTGACTTTCCGAGCCACACAGTCTGTATAGCACAACACGGCGATACGAACAGGAACAAACAGAAATTAAATTGGGGGAATCAGTGAAAGTAGTGCATAATGTGTAATCATATGAAAATGAGATGTCTTTCACACACACACACACACACGCACACACGCACACACACACACAAACACACACACACCCACACACACACACACACACACACGCACAGACACACACACACACACACACACACACGCACAAAGCACAGTAACAGTTATACAAGGTGACAAGCACAATGCTAACTTATTTTTTTTCTGTCTCCAGAACTAGAGTTTATGGGACATAACGTGGTTATAATTATGTTAAGGTGTGACACGCGCTATTTTACACTAGCGTGTGAAGATGGGTCACTGTAGCTACATTGTTGCCTGCGGCATTGGCCACTGACTGTAGAATGGGGGTGGCGCCTGTTGCACAAAGGGGCACAGAGAGAGAGAGAGAGAGATAGAGAGAGAGAGAGAACAAGAACAAGAACAAGAACAAATCTTTAATTATCTAAGGCCACAGCCCCTTACAATAGTGGTTAAAATAACAGCATTAGTATCTGCACAGTTATAAATTATAGTCACGCATAAAATTCAACAAATACATTAAGACCCTGATGACATGTCACTGAACCTGATTTCTAAGGGTTCGTCTCTTCTGTAACATGAAGAACACAAATCTGCTGAAGCTGTTCATCAAATTATCCTCATTACTGCCACAGAAATACACAAGTTGTTGTTGCAGCGTCTTAGAGATCGAGATTGTTAAATACTTTGCTCGAAGGTCTTGATAAAAAGGACATAAAAATACAACATGGTGTTCATCTTCTTTATCAGCTGTACAGAGAGGACAGTTTCTTGTCGTTTGGTTTGGTGCGTACCGAAACTTGTGAGCGTTGATTTCGGATACTCCTGCGCGGAAACGAGTAAGAGCAACTCTGTACTTAATATCTTCGATTAATTCAATGTATTTCTCTTTTTCCAAACATGTTTTGTAACAATTATAAATGTCGAAACGTTCACTGCATTCACTGCATTCTAAAAAGGAGAGAGAGGGAGAGAGAGAGAGAGAGAGAGAGAGAGAGAGAGAGAGAGAGAGAGAGAGAGAGAGAGAGAGAGAGAGAGAGGGAGAGAGAGGGAGAGAGATAGAGAGAGAGAGAGAGAGAGAGAGAGAGAAAAAAAAAATTGTATTCTAAATTTATTGATAGAGGAAAGAGGGAAACAGAGAGAGGAGGGAAAGGGAGAGAAATCGAGATAGGGGGAAAGAGAGATATATATTTGTACTCTAAATTTATTATAAGATACAAGAGAGAGGGGGGGGGGGGGAGGAGAAAGAGGGACCGTGAGAGATACAAAGAGTGTGAGGGGAGAACAGCGGTAACCTTCCACTACCTAGGGTTTCTTCCCAGCATGACTGTGAGGTCTTGACACGCACCATGCCAAAGACCAACAGTAGACAATTTTAATGATGAACTCGAACTGCCTGAATCTGTGTTGCCTTTCTCATTGCAACTCGGCTGCATGATCACATGCCTGTATTTGTCATGTAAATTCTTACAACCCCGGATACAAAAACAAAACCAGAAAATGACGCCACAGTTTAAACAAAAAAAAGCATGGCTTTAATTTAAAATAGCAACATTAACACCTAAATGTTTGTTATAATGCAGTAAAACTATTACATATCTGATTATTCTTATTCACCTATTTCGTCTACTCTACCCCTGTGCGTGTATTGTATGTGCCTCTTGTTTTATGGACTGGGCAAAGGAGCTGCGCCTTCGGCTATCAGTGTGACTGACTTTTAGGGTTTAACGTCCTCTTAGACCAACTGGTCTATATTGGGACAGGTATTGGTAATACGTTGAAGTTATGGTGTGATACTTTGATTCGAACAAGCCCGCTGTGGCTGTCTTCTTCGACACACCAGCATTGGGTTTGTCTCGTCAAAGTATCGAAATACGATCATTATAATCGGAGACGAGAGATGATGCATGCGTGTCTTCGTGTTTTCCAAGCCCTGAGACTTTCGCTGTGAACGTGGGATCTTTTTCGTGCGCATGTGTTCACACGGGGGTGTTCAGACACCGAAGAGAGTCTGCACAAAGTTGACTCCGAGAAATAAATCTCTCGCCGAACGTGGGGATCGAACCCACGCTGATAGCGACCGACTGGCTACAAAGCCAGCGCGCTACCAACTGAGCTACCTCCCCGCCGCGCTATCAGTGTCAAGTTACCAAAGGCGGAGGGGAAGTGTTTAACTAACCGTATCAAGCTTGTCGTGCATTCCGAACGCGTGTACTGGAGTGACTGACAGGGGCTTGTCTGGACTTGACTGCGCCTGAACTGATGCGTTGTTTCATCGAACTATTGACAGTTAAAAAGAGAAGTACGCCTTCTTTTGGTTTAAATACATATTTATCCAACAGTCCGAATTACAATAGAAAGGGCAAGATGAAGAAACACAAAAGCACGAGGCTCAAATAAGTGCTACCAAAATTAAACAGAAACGTCTCTGGCGAACGTTTTAAACAGTATATTAAGACAGTATAAGCATTTTACTTCACAGTTATTTTTCAAGTCAGTAATATCAGTATAAATATCACACACTTGAATGTTGTCCAAGAGCTTCAAGGCATAGTCACTGATGTCATTATTTCAGTTATTGTCAAGATTGTGGGTCATGAGAACTTAATTGTAATATTAATGGTTTTATGATAATACTAAAAATAAACAGCAAGAAAAAAATATGAAAAAAGTTATAAGTGTATAGTACTTGTCTTAATTATAATAGTCCTGATTTTGTGATCAAGTGCTCTACACAAGGCTAGATGTTATCAGAGGTCAAGGATGTCAAATATCACGTAAAGTTGAAGCAACCAGAGCATCGGTGGCTAGCAGAGGAACCTCCGATTGGGCCACCAGAAGTAGAGGTGAAAGGAGAGGCTGGTGCAGCGGGGTGCCCGAGCCTCAGAAGGGTAGTTGGCGATGCAGCAAGGCCATTGATATCAGCGTGAACTTGTTATCAGCCGGTGCCGTTATCGGGTTACAGCCGTAGCCCTTTCGCCGTGGCTTCGCCGAGCTAGCACTGTAACTCAGATGCTGACCACCGGTTACGGGTTAGCGGCGCCACAGGACCATGGTTTCAGCGTTCCTTTTCGTGTTGGTATCAAGTTACCGTGCCCTGGCCAAGAACGCTAGCATTGAAGAAGGGAGAGAAAAGTTCTACCTCCCCATCTTCGGTTTATGTAAACGACTAGGGCTCCTTGCATTAGGAAGTATTCGGATTCTAAATGTTTATTATTATTATCACTAGCAATACTCGTGCTCCTCACGGGATGTAACAAATGTTTTATGATTTTCATTAATCACTGATGGTGTGGATATTAAAGTGTCTATGCGAATCCATACCATTATCAATTGCTATTATTGTTGCAATGGTCGACTTATCTTGTCTGAATCATGACTGATTTATTATTGTATTCATAGCTTCAAAGCGATGGTGATTCAGTGGAGTAGATTAGCTCCCCTGATCAGCGAAGCCTTATCAGTCATATGATTACCACAAATATGATGGTTAAAACCCTTATAACTTTGGAACCAGCCAACCATTTTTTTTTAAATGAAATTAAACATGAAGACGCAGCACATTAGTCCCTTCAACTTAAGGGGGAAAAAAAGAAGAAAAAATTCAACTCGATTTTCTGAGAAAAACATTTTTGCTGTGATTATGTAATTTCTAACTGCTATTTTGTAGACCCGTCCTCAGAGTATGTAATGAAAAAAAGTTTCATTGAAATATTCCCAGAACTTTGGGAGACATGGCTGATTATGTATTTTGACCATCGGGTCCCGTAATGACCTTGAACTTTGACCTATCCAATATAAATGTTGCACGCAATAGGCTATCGTGTGTCTACATCTACCTACAAAGTTTGGTTGAAAAATACTTAGCCGTTCAGGATTTATCGCAGTTCCTATATTGTGACATACATACATACTTACGGAATGGAACAATCGCAAACGTCCCCGCTGGATGACGAATTAAATTATAAAAAACGTATCAGTAAAATAAAATAACAATGAACAGCACACATTCCCTGAAAAGTAATGTAGCGTAGGGGAAAGGGAGAAAAAAAAGTGACACCGCGTGGATTCGAACGTGCGTGATTAGAACGTGATGAAGCAAGAGTGTCCTAACCAACTGGCCTACTAATAATTTGCAAAAGTTTCAGGGAGAAATACAGCTATGACATTACAAAAACCATAGGCAATGGATGTTCCGTTTGCCATTCCAATAAGTAACAACAATAATAACTTGATAGGTTTGAGAGTGAACTTGATTTGACATGATACTGTGTTGTCTAAAGTGTTTATTGGATTCTCGGGCAGTTTTATCCCGGACGGCTGCATGTCGAGCTTCAGGGGTGCCTAAGGGCATCCGGCGGTAGGTAAAAATATTTAATGTTCAAATAAACCCACTTAATTAAAAAAAATAAACACATTAGTCCCAGCCAGTCCTGATTGAGGTGGCCTCCACTATGCCCATGCAAAAGGAATAACGTGAAAGTTGCCCAGTACCACAGAAATTAGCAATTTCGTGTGACTGAGGCTACCAGTACCTGTATTAATATATGAATTATGATTGGCAACGGTAAGCGATTTCACACAGATTAGCGCGGGACAAATATTGACAGAATTTTTTTTTATCATAACTGCAATGTTCTTCTCCCCCAAAAAACAACAACAACAACGCAACACCTCCCCCCTCCCCAACCCCTAAGAAGAACAGGTCCGACAAACCCCTGCGTCACCCAGTGAGCTTTTTTTTTAAATTAACGACGCCAATGGGATTCGATCTCCTGCCTGAGCCTCAGACACTTTCGTTTTGTCACGTTAGGAGAGCAATTTACCAACTTATCTATTTTGCGTCTTGACAGTTCGCGTGAGTGATATTTTAGTGACTTGTGTGACATATAGACTGACCGGAACAAACGCAAACGTCCACCCTCTGGGGGACAAACAACACATTTGCATTCAAACAAAGTAGTTTGTTGATCATAGTGCAATTATCCCGTTTGACTTGTGTCTGTTCTCAATATGACTAACATATATATATGTACTCATTTCTCCCAAATAGGTAAAGCTATTGAAACTCATTTTGGCTATGAGCTCGAGGTCCATGGGAATAAACGCTCATAATTATGTCCTGCGGATCGATGACCCTGGTGTCACTCAAAATTATCCCGTCAGGAAATGCTATTTCGTATACATGTACTCAATTGTCTAACCGGCACGGTTGGCCTAGTGGTAAGGCGTCCGCCCCGTGATCGGGAGGTCGTGGGTTCAAACCCCGGCCGGGTCATACCTAAGACTTTAAAATTGGCAATCTAGTGGCTGCTCCGCCTGGCGTCTGGCATTATGGGGTTAGTGCTAGGATTGGTTGGTCCGGTGTCAAAATAATGTGACTGGGTGAGACATGAAGCCTGTGCTGCGACTTCTGTCTTGTGTGTGGCGCACGTTCTATGTCAAAGCAGCACCGCCCTGATATGGCCCTTCGTGGTCGGCTGGGCGTTAAGCAAACAAACAAACAAACTCAATTGTCTCCAGTAAGGACACAGTTATTTTCTCCGAAATTAAGGCCCCAGTTTGTGGTGATTGATATTGATTTGCTCTGTAGTTTGATGATCCTAGTGCCAACATTATCCCGTCAGGCATGGTTTAAATGTTTTCGTTTGCACCCACTTTTCTCCAAAACTGATAAAACTGGTGACACCACTATTCGGAAGCATGCTCATCGGAGTCGATGCCGAGAAGCTCTGAACTTTGGTGACCCTAGGTACCATATTATCCGGCCAGGAAGGGTTTTAATATATGCTCACTTTACACCCGTTAGGGTCTATATGTTCTATCAGCCCCAGATACTTTACTTGATATTTGCTTTCGGTCCAGCCGACTCTTTTGAGCCATATCAGGACCAATCAGCCCGAGATGTCTTATCATTTCGATGAAGAAGACTTTAAATAATAAAACAACAACCACAGCACGAGATGATAAACGGAAAGTATTAGGATCCTTATGGTCACTTGTTAATTATTATTTTGTTACCCCTTTATCACATGCCGGCTATTGATACATGCCATATCATTATTTTTGTTATCAAAACGAATACGTTGTGTGTGTGTGTATTGTTAGGAAAACTCCAATCTTTTAGATTAGTTAACAATGTATCAAGAAAAATCACATATTTGAGCGAGTTTCTAGGTGACCGTCTTCGTGATTAGGGACCTAATGTACATCCTATATGATCTTCCATGAATGGGTTCGGTTGCTATTTGAATTTTCTGTAAAAGGGGTCGCTCAGATAATCGTCAAAATGTAACTGACAAGTCCAGTGGCTAACGAAGGAAAGCACCGATCACCATCAAGACTAAATCACTACCAGATGTCAGTAGGAATGTTGGTAACTGATCCACTGACCGCTATCATGTTTCACTACTCGCGCACAGAACTGACTGGGCTTGCTAATAAGCAAGCGTTAGTTTGTAACACATTCCCTGGCCCGTCCCAAGAGAACATGAAAGAAATATATTTATGCTACACGGAAGCGTTCTGCTTTAAGCAGACTACATGTATAGACCGAAACAGTTCAAAATAATGATACTGGATTCAGACTTCAACATTATTGTTTTCATATTAGGCCTACGAAAAATGACTTACATAACTTATTTTATACTCGTTAAGAGAAATAATACATGCATCGAGGGACATTGCTTTTATTCTAGGCTACATCTCTTATGGAGGCATCTTACACACTCTCTCTCTTTCTTCACCCTCCCATCTCTCTCTCCTTCTCTCCCTCTCTATCTTTCTAATATTGACAACACCCCTCATATGATCACTCAACCTCTCCCCATCGCCCTCTGTCTCTCACCTTCTTACACACACTCTCTCTTTTCCCAACTCTCCTCTCTCTCCGTCTCTCTCTCTCTTCAATAATGACACCCTCCACTCTCGAATCTCCAAACATTCGGTTAAACGTGATTAACTGGTATCGTACCCCTATGACAGCTAATATTCCATATTCTCTGCATTCTCTGCTTGTTGCATTACGTTAAAGGTTTTAATGCTCTTTTTTTTCAAGCCACATTTCACGTCAACCAACTTTTATCAAGACGTTATTCAAAGCGTCATTGTAGAAATGACATTCGGAAATATTAGGGGAATCTCTGTCATAACATTTTTTTCTATTTGTTTCCTATCAGGCATTTTTTGTTTTAATCACAAGTAATATGATACAGACACACAAAGAGAGACACCTATAGTGACAGCCGCTCTATCATGCTAGGACTGGTGTCAGTATACTGTGAATATATGAGGATGTCAATCAATCAATCAATATGAGGCTTAAATCGCGCGTATTCCGTGGGTACAGTTCTAAGCGCAGGGATTTATTTATTTTATTTTTATTTTATGCAATTTATATCGCGCACATATTCAAGGCGCAGGGATTTATTTATGCCGTGTGAGATGGAATTTTTATTACACAATACATCACGCATTCACATCGGCCAGCAGATCGCAGCCATTTCGGCGCATATCCTACTTTTCACGGCCTATTATTCCAAGTCACACGGGTATTTTGGTGGACATTTTTATCTATGCCTATACAATTTTGCCAGGAAAGACCCTTTTGTCAATCGTGGGATCTTTAACGTGCACACCCCAATGTAGTGTACACGAAGGGACCTCGGTTTTTCGTCTCATCCGAAAGACTAGCACTTGAACCCACCACCTAGGTTAGGAAAGGGTGGAGAAAATTGCTAACGCCCTGACCCAGGGTCGAACTCGCAACCTCTCGCTTCCGAGCGCAACTGCGTTACCACTCGGCCACCCAGTCCGATGTAACCCTCTGCGACTTCAATCTCAGTGTGGCAGTACATTAATCTGCTGACCATAAACAAGGAATGCGTCCAGCTGTCTCTCTAGCTCTCCAGTAGGTTTCTCAGCGGGTTACCTGCTTGACGACGTGCTAATTGATGGCACGCGAACCGTGTAATGTATAGCCACTGCGCGAGTCGAACCGCTCTACGACTAGCTGCTCCTCTCCACGCCCCCCCCCCCCCCCCCAACCCCCACCGCCAGCCCCACGCATCCCTCTCTCTCGCCCTGCCTCTCTTCCCCCGTTCCTCTCTCCCCCCCTCCCTCTCTCCCCCTCCCTCTCTCTCCCCCTCCTTCTTTCTCCCCCCCCCCTCTCTCTTTACCCTTAATTGTCAATCCGTTTTTCATTGCTAAATTCATACGAATAAATAAAAGCTTGATGTTTAGCAAGAATCACCTCTGATTTGTTATTTGCATTGTCACTGAAGACTAGACCGTCAGTGAAACTTAACAGTTCGCCACCTGTTTACCTCTTTTTATATTTTAATCCAGACAGCATTATCCACCACCACCCATTATATAAACATTCTATTTTGTGTAGTCCCGATATCAATGTTGCACACCTTTTGATGCAGCTTTTAATAATATAAGAGATTTGATTTATACGTATTCCCTGTTTCACTCAATGAATATATATATATTCCCTAAAATATCCAGGTAATATACATATTTCCTGGAATTTGGAGGCCATTTTTAGACGTATTCCCTGACTTATATTTAGCATCAAAAGGAGATACTTTGATGGAGTGAAAAATCTCTCTCTCTCTCTCTCTCTCTCTCTCTCTCTCTCTCTCTCTCTCTCTCTCTCTCTCTCTTATGCTTACAAATATAACAACAATCGCATAACAATAGAATTTACAACACAATATTACACTGTTTGCACCAATGAAGTGAGAAAAAATGACTTTTGTATTGGCAAAATCAACAAGCCGTAATAACTCTAGTTGGCGAGATATATTTTGTTTGTTTGTTTGTTTGTTTGCTTAACGCCCAGCCGACCACGAAGGGCCATATCAGGGCGGTGCTGCTTTGACATTTAACGTGCGCCACACACAAGACAGAAGTCGCAGCACAGGCTTCATGTCTCACCCAGTCACATTATTCTGACACCGGACCAACCAGTCCTAGCACTAACCCCATAATGCCAGACGCCAGGCGGAGCAGCCACTAGATTGCCAATTTTAAAGTCTTAGGTATGACCCGGCCGGGGTTCGAACCCACGACCTCCCGCTCACTGGGCGGACGCCTTACCACTAGGCCACCGTGTTGCGGTTTGGCGGGATATAGTGATCCTTACATTCGTTCGAAAAAAAGACCAATAAAGCTACCCTTTCAAACCATGTTCTGAGTTTTTTTGCTTATTTGCTATTGTGTTTGGTTGTAATATGTTATATAGAATTGTGCATGTGAAGTGATATTATATTTTTTAAATATGGAAAAAGTGAAAGCTGATTGAAAATTTATGGACAGATTAATAGATGAAAATGGCTCTCAATAACGACGCAAAAAGGAATTTTACAGGAGCAAGTGAGATTTTACAATAACGTGTTTGATAAAAATGGGAATTTTGTTGAGGAGGATGCTGAAAGTAAAGTTCTTAATTTAAATATTCCTCAGTTAAATGACGAACGAAAATATGGTTTGGAAACTGATTTTACCGTGTTAGAAATCGGCAGGGCGCTGTCTTTATTAAAAAATGGTTCGTCACCAGGTTTAGACGGATTGACTACAAGTTTCATGAAAAAATTTTGGCCTAAAGTAAAAATGATGGTGGTTAATTCCCTTCAAAGTGCATTTAGAGTCGGTGAATTGTCAGATACTCAGAAAAGAGCAGTTATCACGTTGATCCATAAGGATAAAGATTTGCCGAGAGATAGCCTTAAGAATTGGAAACCCTATATCTGTAACCAATACAGATTATAAAATGCTGGCAACATGTTTATCGCAGCGCGTATCTGGTGTTATTTCTGACCTCGTGTCAGAAGATCAGACAGGATGTATTAAGGGAAGAAAGGCAAGTAACTTGATTAGATTAATTGATGATGTCATTAATTACGCTAATGAAAGAAATCAAGCAGGTATATTACTTGCCCTTGACTACGCCCGAGCCTACGATTCCATCTCAAAAGACTATGTGGTCTGGTCCTTTAAAAAATTTGGTTTTGGCGAAAAATTTGTTAAATGGATTAAAGTTTTAAGAGAAGTTAAAAGGGCAATAACCAACCTGGCTCTTCCACGGTCTCAAATAGCATTACATATTGGTTTAATGACAAACACCACGAGCTGCATAAATTATATGGGTTGGATTTCGGAAGAAATAAGTGTAGAATTATTAGCAATACAAATCCGAAGTCACCCCAATATTAAAGGATTTGCCTTACCAGATGTAGGTTTTGCAGAACAAACATCGCGTATCTTGAAACTGGCTATGTACGCCGATGACATAACTGTTTTACTTCAAGATAAAAACGACATGGAAACGGTTTTGAAAATTATTGATGATTTTTCCAATATATCTCGCTTAAAATTAAATAAAAGTGAAACGGAAGCAATGTGGTAGGGATCGCGTAAAAACTGTCAAGAGAAATATTGCGATATTAAATGGAATACCCAGGTTAAAATCATGGGAATTAGTCAGTTTTAAAAATGACATCCCGGCCTCTGAAATTATGGAAAATTGGTCCAAAAAGACTTGAAAAAGTTGAACAAATCATTTGCAGATGGTCAAGAAGAAATTTAAGTATAAGCGGCAAATTATGTATTATTAAGTCCTTCTTAGTTTCACAATTTGTTTACGTTATGCAGGCGCTTCTTGCCCCTGTTAAAGTTCTCGATAAGTTGAATACTATTTTGTTCAGGTTTCTCTGGAAAAGGAAGTATTCAAATACAAAAGCCTTTGAAAAAGTTAAACGAAATGTATTGTGTAATGTGGTGGAAGAAGGTGGTATTAACATGATAAACGTCCACGATATGCAGACTTCTTTTTTACTGACATGGGCAGCAAAACTTCAACAACAAAAACATGAACCGTGGACAACGATTCCGTTAAGTCTTTATCAGGTATTGGGAAGAAATTTACTTTGTTTTAAAGCCACAACACTACTAAAACCAAGGTATTGAATGCATTCGATCAAACTTTTAGACAGAAGTTCTCTTAAAATGAATCCATAATAAAGCATTGATTTATGAGAGAGAAGATCGCTTTGGCGATCAATGTTTGTGGAACAATATAAAAGTGGTTTATAAAAATAAAAGCTTATATTTATAAAAATGGATAGAAGCGCATTTAGATATGGTGAAAGATGAGATATGATTCCTTTTAACCAGCTGTGCACAAAGAAAGGATACAGTCCCTCTAGATTTTTTGAGTACGGCGCAGTGAAGACTTCTGTGCGAGCGCTTGCACTTCGCAAAAACACAGCCAGCCCGCGAGCAGGCGAACACAATAATGACCTTGACACACGGAACCCTGTGATCATTAACCCCTCCGCGAGAAAGATTCGCATGCTGATAGTCCAGTCTAAAGCGAGCGAGCCTTGCCCTGCTACATTTTGGTTACATAAATATCAGGTTAAACTAGATCACAGTCATTGGCTGTTAGCAAGCAAATGTACAAAAGAAGAAAGATTGCGATTGTTACAATGAAAAATATTACATAATATTTATCCCACGAATATATTATTAAATAAAATGAAAATTAGAGAAACAAAATTATGTACATTTTGTAAACACATTGATTATGTTGAACACTTTTTTTGTCAATGTGAGAAGTTGACGAGCTTTTGGGAAAATGTTGTCCATTATATTTTTAGAAATACAGGATCAAATGTGCACCTCTCAGAACACGATGTCTTGTTTGGTTATCAACCTAGTAATATATGCCAAAATAATAAGGTACTTAATCACATTATTTTGATTGCAAAAATGTGTATTAGTAAATACCAGTATGGTGATAGATACGATTTGAATAGTATCATTATTGGAAAATAAAATGTACATTAGAAGATTGTGTGTAATGTATAAGTCGAGATGAGGTGAAGTGATATATGACGTTTGTGAATATTAAAAAAGAGGGAGCGGATGGACGAGAATAAGAAAAACAAAAAAAGAAAAAAAGGAGGAAAAAAAAGTAACCATCTATGGCTCCTCAATTGCTTTTTGTATAAACAACCATGCAAACCACACAAAAAAAAACCAACAAAAAAAGAAACCGGTTTTCTCCAATTTAAAAAACAAACAAAAAAACAAGTCGCGTAAGGCGAAATTACTACATTTTAGTCAAGCTGTGGAACTCACAGAATGAAACTGAACGCACTGCATTTTTTCACAGTGACCGTAGTCCGCCGCTCGCGCAAAACCCAGTGAAACTGACGAGACTGTTTAGCGCGGTGATGGTTTCGCTGTGCTGCATAGCACGCTTTTCTGTACCTCTCTTCGTTTTAACTTTCTGAGCGTGTTTTTAATCCAAACATATCATATCTATATGTTTTTGGAATCAGGAACCGACAAGGAATAAGATGAAATTGTTTTTTAATCGATTTCGGAAATTTGATTTTGATCAGAATTTTTTATATTTTTAATTTTGAGAGCTTGTTTTTAATCCGAATATAACATATTTATATGTTTTTGGAATCAGAAAATAATGAAGAATAAGATGAACGTAAATTTGGATCGTTTTATAAAAAAACAATTATTTACAATTTTCAGATTTGTAATGACCAAAGTCATTAATACATTTTTAAGCCACCAAGCTTAAATACAAAACCGAAGTCCGACCTTTGTCGAAGATTGCTTGGCCAAAATTTCAATCAATTTGATTCAAAAATGAGGGTGTGACAGTGCCGCTTCAACTTTTACAAAAAGCCGGATATGACGTCATCAAAGACATTTATCAAAAAAAATTTAAAAAAATCCGGGGATATCATACCCAGGAACTCTCATGTCAAATTTAATAAAGATCGGTCCAGTAGTTTACTCTGAATCGCTCTACACACGCGCACGCACACCGGCACAGACAAAACTTGACTAAATGTAAAAAAAAGAGAGAGAGAGAGAGAGAGAGAGAGAGAGAGAGAGAGAGAGAGAGAGAGAGAGAGAGAGAGAGAGAGATGATAATGATGATGATGGAACTTTATTTTTCAAGGATAGAGGTTTAAGGTGACGCCTTTTCTTACAACCGGTCCTTACTTCTAATACAAATGTCTAATAAATGATAAACAAGTAAAGCAACATGACAAATAAACAAAGTAAACGAACGAACCAGCAAACAATCGACAAGTAAGCAAACAAGCAAATAAACATAAACAACAAAATGACAAAGTAAGGAACATACAAATCAAAAGCAAAACATGCAACATATTAATTGAGGTTATACATGTAAAGTGATCGACGGTTAAAGTTCCATCCTCACCTATTCACACTTTACTGACACTATACACAACCATCAGTGTGTATAGGAAACAGGTACTTAACGCCTTCGTCCGTACGGGTTACACACTGTGTATAGCCAAACGGTACCTAATGTGGATTTCGTACGTACAGAAGTCACACAGATCCGTCTGCGTATGACCGGTACCTAAGGTGCTCCTCGTCCGTATGTGTGTGTGTGTGTGTGTGCGTGTGTGTG